>NW_019506503.1:0-1416 GCF_002814215.2 Seriola lalandi dorsalis
TAAAAATGCCCAAAAATGTCATAGTATACTATGGCATAAAATGTCAAAAAAACATCATAGTATATTAAGGCATTAAAGGTCATAAAAATGCCATAGTATGGTGAGGCATCAAACGACATAGTATATTAAGGCATAAAATGGCACAAAAACGTCATAGTATTGTATGGCTTAAAAATGCCCAAAAATGTCATAGTATACTATGGCATAAAATGTCAAAAAAACATCATAGTATATTAAGTCATAAAAGGTCATAAAAATGCCATAGTATGGTGAGGCATCAAAAGACAGTATATTAAGGCATAAAATGGCACAAAAACGTCATAGTATTGTATGGCTTAAAAATGCCAAAAAATGTCATAGTATACTGTGGCATAAAATGTCAAAAAAACATCATAGTATATTAAGGCATAAAAGGTCATAAAAATGCCATAGTATGGTGAGGCATCAAAAGACATAGTATATTAAGGCATAAAATAGCACAAAAACGTCATAGTATTATATGGCTTAAAAATGCCCAAAAATGTCATAGTATACTATGGCATAAAATGTCAAAAAAACATCATAGTATATTAAGTAATAAAAGGTCATGAAAATGTCATAGTATGGTGGGGAATCAAACGATATAGTGTATTAAGAAATAGAAATGCTAAAAAACGTCATAGTATTGTATGGCTTAAAAATGCCAAAAAATGTCATAGTATACTATGGCATAAAATGTCAAAAAAAACATCACAGTACATTAAGTCATAAAAGGTCATAAAAACGTCGTAGTATGGTGGGGCATCAAACAACATAGTATATTAAGGCATAAAATGGCACAAAAATGTCATAGTATTGTATGGCTTAAAAATGCCCAAAAATGTCATAGTATACTATGGCATAAAATGTCAAAAAAAACATCATGGTATATTAATGCATAAAAGGTCATAAAAATGCCATAGTATGGTGAGGCATCAAACGACATAGTGTATTAAGAAATAGAAATGGCAGAAAAACGTCATAGTATTGTATGGCTTAAAAATGCCCAAAAATGTTATAGTATACTATGGCATAAAATGTCAAAAAAGCATCATAGTATATTAAGGCATTAAAGGTCATAAAAATGCCATAGTATGGTGAAGATTCAAACGACATAGTATATCAAGGCATAAAATGGCACAAAAACGTCATAGTATTGTATGGCTTAAAAATGACCAAATATGTCATAGTATACTATGGCATAAAATGTCAAAAAAACATCATAGTATATTAAGGCATAAAAGGTCATAAAAATGCCATAGTATGGTGAGGCATCAAACGACATAGTGTATTAAGGCATAAAATGGCACAAAAACGTCATAGTATTGTATGGCTTAAAAATGCCCAAAAATGTCATAGTATACTATGGCATAAAATGTCAAAAAAACATCATAGTAT
>NW_019506504.1:0-1211 GCF_002814215.2 Seriola lalandi dorsalis
TACACTAAGTTCTAATTTGGCATTTTTATGCCTAATTATATTACTTGGGATCATGCCTGACAGACTATGACGATTTTATGACATTTTATGCCTTAATATACTATGATGTATTTTTGAGATTTTATGCCATACTATACTATGACGGTTTTTGTCATTTTTTTGCCATACTATACTCAGATTTTATTTGGCAGTTTTATGACTAATTATATTACTTTGTCTCATTCCTTGACATACTATGACGTTTTTATGACATTTTATGCCTTATTATACTATGATGTATTTTTGACCTTTTATGCCATACTATACTATGACGTTTTTTGTCATTTTTCTGCCATACTATACTAAGATCTTATTTGGCATTTTTATGACTAATTATATTACTTTGTCTCATTCCTTGACATACTATGACGTTTTTATGACATTTTATGTGTTATTATACTATGATATATTTTTGACATTTTCTGCCATACTACACTAAGATCTAATTTGGCATTTTTATGCCTAATTATATTACTTTCTCTCATTCCTTGACATACTATGACGATTTTATGACCTTTTATGCCTTATTATACTATGATGTATTTTTGACATTTTATGCCATACTATACTATGACGTTTTTTTTTCATTTTTCTGCCATACTATACTATGACGTTTTTTGTTATTTTTCTGCTTAATTATATGCTATTTTCTAATGCCGTCCCATACTATGACATTTTTATAACCTTTTATGCCTTATTATACTATGATGTATTTTTGACATTTTATGTCATACTATACTATGACGTTTTTTTGGCATTTTTCTGCCATACTATACTCAGATCTTATTTGGCATTTTTATGGCTAATTATATAATTTCGTCTCATGCCTTGACATACTATGACTTTCTATGACGTTTTATGCCTTAAAATGCTTTGATGTATTTTTGAAATTTTATGGCTAATTATATTATTTGGGATCATGCCTGACCAGACTATGACGTTTTTATGACATTTTATGCCTTATTGTACTATGATGTATTTTTGACATTTTATGCCATACTATACTATGACGTTTATTTGTCATTTTTTTGCCATACTATACTCAGATTTTATTTGGCAGTTTTATGACTAATTATATTACTTTGTCTCATTCCTTGACATACTATGACGTTTTTATGACATTTTATGCCTTATTATACTATGATGTATTTTTGACATTTTATGCCATACTA
>NW_019506505.1:0-1508 GCF_002814215.2 Seriola lalandi dorsalis
CAAAAGCGCTGTTTTAACGTTTCCAGCGCCTAGATCGGCTCTTTCCCTCGTTAAAGCTGTCTCTGTGTCTCCAAAATCTCAGCATTCACATTTAGTGGGATTTCTACACAGAACACTTCAGGATAAGTTTTCCTGTCTATTTGAGTAGCATTCATGAAGAATATGATTGATTTCATGTTTACATGTCATAAAGTTATCAGTTACACCTGAGAATGCAATACTGTTCAATAGCGCTTTTTAAGCTTCAAGATCGGCTCTTTTCCTCCTTAGAAGCTGTCTCTGTGTCTGGGAACTGAGTTTTTCTCACTCATTGTCCTGTCTTTACAGAACACTTCAGGATAAGTTTTCCTGTCTATTTGAGTAGCATTCATGAAGAATATGATTGATTTCATGTTTACATGTCATAAAGTAATTAGTTACACCTGAGAATGCAATACTGTTCAACAGAATGCAATACAACTTGTCTTCGTCATGGCCACTTTTGGCCAATTGAAACCCATGAAAACTACCTTTTTTAATTCCTTGTTATTTACAGTATTAAATCATACAATTTAGTTAAAATTGCTTTCATTCTAAACTCAACACTTAAAAAATGTAGTTTTTAATGTTTTTTACCAGATTCAGTCATTTCTCTATTTTTGGCCAAGGGAGAAATTTTATCTAATGTTCTAAGTTTCCAATATGGGTCTATGATGGCATACTGCACTCCAATGGAGCGAATGAATGACACAATTTTGACATAGGTGTGACCTTTAGGATAGCAGAAACCATTGTTTGACTCAGGCAACAATAAAAAAAATCACAGGGCATAGTTGCAGAGTTCAAAGAAGCAGCTGCAGGGTAAACAAAAAGCAACTCTGGCATTGTTTGTAAACCTGTCCTGGAGTTTATGCAGGTGCAGTCAATACTAAGGCTGTAAGTAAGCCTATCAGCTTCCAGATCATTTTTTCTCTGGCAAGGTGGCAAGAAGATCATATTCACTGCTTCAAGCACTTGACTATGTGATGCATTCAAAGATCGAAGATAGGGAGAAATCCTCTGCATTTGAAGAAGAGACATCTTCTACTCAAGATGAGGACACATCCTCTCCTGAAGATGATGGGACACCCTCCTCAGAGGATAAAAGCATTACCACTGATGATGAGGAGTACCAGCCAGTGCCTGATTCGTCTTCCTCAAGGGGTGAGTACGCTGGACAATTTTCCTGTCTATTTGAGTAGCATTCATGAAGAATATGATGGATTTCATGTTTACATGTCATAAAATTATCAGCTACACCTGAGAATGCGATACTGTTGAAAAGCGATTTAAGCGTCAGGATCTGCTCTAAGTCCTCGTCAGAAGCGTTCTCTGTGTCTGAGAACTGTGTTTTTGTCACTCATTGTCCTGTCTATACAGAACACTTCAGGATAGGTTTTCCTGTCTATTTGAGTAGCATTTATGAAGAATATGATGGATTTCATGTTTACATGTCATAAAGTTATCAGTTACACCTGAGAATGCAATAC
>NW_019506506.1:0-415 GCF_002814215.2 Seriola lalandi dorsalis
TTCATGCTTTACTACACTATGACGTTTTTATGACTTTTCATGCCTTACTATACTATGACGTTTCATGATTTTTTATGCATCACTATACTTTTTCATGTTTATGACTTTTTATGCCTTACTATACTATGTTTTTTTCCCATTTTTATGCCTTACTATACTATGTTTTTTTCCCATTTTTATGCCTTACTATACTATGTTGTTTTTAACAATTTGTATGCCTTACTATACTATGTCAAGTTTATGAATTTTTATGCCATACTATACTATGATATATTTTCACATTTTTATGCCTTACTATACTATGTCTTTTTCTTCACTGTTTAGGCCTTACTATAGTATGACGTTTTTTTCACTTTTTAGGCCTAACTATACTATATAATTTTTTATCGCTTTTTATGCCTTACTATACTATGTC
>NW_019506507.1:0-1071 GCF_002814215.2 Seriola lalandi dorsalis
CATTGATTAGGACATATCTGATTGATTATCAATGATTTTATCTCCATCTTTTGTTCTTTATTCAGGTTGAAGAGCTGCTTGTTGACAGAGATCAGCTGTTCTTCTCTGGCCTCAGCTCTGAAGTCCAACCCCTCCCACCTGAGAGAACTGGACCTGAGTGACAACAACCTGCAGGATCCAGATGTGAAGCAGCTGTGTGACCTTGTGGAGAGTCCAGACTGTCGACTGGAGACTCTGAGGTCAGTTCTCTGATGTAGATCTTACAGCTGAATCTAATGTGCGACTGATAAATGGAGAAATCTCTGTCCTCTGATCTTCTCAACAACTGCTCAGCTGATGGAGCTCAGACTTGGTGAGTGTGAAGCTGAGGACCTGAGTTAGTGCTGTGTCCTCTGTGAAGTGGTTTGGATGAGCGGTTGTTGAGAGCCCGACCCTAATGGGGCTTTCAGACACAGCGTGACAGTGACACCGCTGCCCTCTGAAACCCTTTATTTCCAATGGATTGTACCAGGACAGGTTTCCCTGCACTGAGCAGAGGGAAGGTGCAGCACAGCGCCTGTCAGAGACGATTCATTTAAACTGAGACATGACAGTGAGATTAGAACTGACAACACACAATAAACTGTATGAACATTGTGTTCAGAGTCAATGAAGAGAAATCACCTGCTAGAAACATGAATATTTGTAGTTCTGTTCAGACTGAGGTGGTGGTGAACTGCTGCCTCTTGTGGCTCAAATGAGAATTACACTAAAGAAACACTGAAAACATCCTGACAAAACAACTTTCACTTTTCTTCTGGACACATCTGATCAATTATCAATGACTTTGATTTACATCTTTCTTTCTTTATTCAGATGGAAGAACTGTAGTTTGTCAGAGATCAGCTGTTCTTCTCTGGCCTCAGCTCTGAAGTCCAACCCCTCCCACCTGAGACACCTGGACCTGAGTGACAACAACCTGCAGGATCCAGATGTGAAGCAGCTGTGGTATTTTCTGAAGAGTCCAGACTGTGGACTGGAGACTCTGAGGTCAGACTCCATGTTTTATTTCTGTGCTCAGATTAATCTGAT
>NW_019506508.1:0-1078 GCF_002814215.2 Seriola lalandi dorsalis
GTATAGTAAGGCATAAAAAGTCACAAAAAAGTCATAGTATAGTAAGGCATAAAAAGTGATAGTATAGTAAGGCATAAAAGGTCATAAAATCGTCACAGTACATTAAGGCATAAAGTCATAAAAACATCATAGTATAGTAAGGTATAAAAAGTCACAAAAACATCATAGTATAGCAAGGCATAAAAAGTCATAAAAAAGTAATAGTATAGTAAGGCATAAAAAGTCATAGTATAGTAATTCATAAAAAGTCATAAAAACGTAAGGTATAAAATGGTATAAAAAGTCATATTATAGTAAGTTATAAAAAGGCATAAAAAAGTCATAGTATAGTAAGGCATAAAAAGTCTTAGTATAGTAAGTTATAAAAAGTCATAAAAAGTCATAGTATAGTAAGTTATAAAAAATCAAAAACGTCATAGTAGAGTATGGCATAAGAAAGTCATAAAACGTCATCGTATAGTAAGTTATGAAAAGTCACAAAAAAGTCATAGTATAGTAAGGCATAAAACGTCATAAAAACATCATAGTATAGTAAGGCTTAAAAAGTCATAAAAACATCATAGTATAGTAAGTTATAAAAAGTCATAAAAAAGTTATAGTATAGTAAGGCATAAAAAGTCTTAGTATAGTAAGTTATAAAAAAATCATAAAAAAGTTATAGTATAGTATGGCATAAAAAATTAATAAAAAAGTCATAGTATAGTATGGCATAAAAAGTTATTAAAACGTCATAGTATAGTAAGGTATAAAAAGTCATAAAAAAGTGATAGCATAGTACGGTATAAAAAGCCATAAAAAACCATAGTATAGTAAGGCATAAAAAGTGATAAAAAAGTCAAAGTAGAGTAAGGCATAAAAAGTGATTAAAAAAAAGTCATAGTATAGTAAGGCATAAAAAGTCTTAAAAACGTCATAGTATAGTATGGCATAAAAAGTCATAGTATAGTAAGTTATAAAAAAGTCATAGTATAGTAAGGCATAAAAAGTCATAAAAATGTCATAGTATAGTATGGCATAAAAAGTCATAGTATAGTAAGTTATAAAAAAGTCATAGTATAGTAAGGCATAAAAAGTCATA
>NW_019506509.1:0-535 GCF_002814215.2 Seriola lalandi dorsalis
CAACAGGAATACTAACCTGATCTCTCTGTATGTGTGTAGCGCTGGCTGATTGTTGTGCATGCTGATGTCCAGCTTCATTGTGTTGTTGAGTTTGTTGTGTGTGAAGTGTTTCGTGTCGACTCTCTCTCCCTCTGGGACGTCTGTCTAATGAGCCTGTGTGATGTGTTTCTGCCTATTGTTAAGTTGTGAGGGCTGAGAGGAAGGAAGACACAGGGGGCCTGTGTTTGATGCACATCACTGAGGGGACCAAAACCAGAGTGTGTTTCAGAGTATAGTGTGTGTTTCAGAGTCTAGAGTGTGTTTCAGAGTCTAGAGTGTGTTTCAGAGTCTAGAGTGTGTTTCAGAGTCTAGAGTGTGTTTCAGAGTCTAGAGTGTGTTTCAGAGTCTAGAGTGTGTTTCAGAGTCTAGTGTGTGTTTCAGAGTTTAGTGTGTGTTTCAGAGTCTAGAGTGTGTTTCAGAGTCTAGAGTGTGTTTCAGAGTCTAGTGTGTGTTTCAGAGTCTAGTGTGTGTTTCAGAGTCTAGTGTGTGTTTCAGA
>NW_019506511.1:0-1134 GCF_002814215.2 Seriola lalandi dorsalis
GACGTGGGTAAGGACCCCGACTCCCATAGGAGTACGGAGGTGCACGGTCCTTCCCCCAGTTCACCCCATCACCTTGATCCCAGGCACGCTGACGACGGTCCTTTCGCCTTTTGCCGTAGCGTACCTGTGTCCACTCATTTTGCCAGCCACTCATCTTTGAGTGGTCTGTGCTGTTTTTAATTATTTCTTTTTTTAGAGGCTTTGTTATATATTAATTATAAATGAAAAGAATATGAATTTTTTTAACTTATTTTAATAACGCAATTTGTTTTTAATCAAATGAAAATAAATTGAAAAAAAATATTTATTTAAACAATCAAATCAAAATGTGTGCCTATGAGGCAACGTTTCGACCTTTTTAAAGGTCTTCTTCAGGCCTAGGCACACTGAAAAAACAAAAAAAGTGGCTTCTTCTAGCTGTCAAGCTGTGTATCTGTTGCTGGTCAGAGCAAGAATGAGAGGCAGCTCTCTCTGCCCTGCTATTTATACCCTCCCACTTTTTTTTTCTTTTTTTTCTCTCTTAAGTTTCACTTTCGTGAATCCCTACGTAGGCTTTAACCCTTTGTATGTCCACCAGTGTTTTGAAGTTTTTACTATCTAAAAAACAATTTTCTCTTATATATCCCTTTTAATTTGTTAATGTAATTTAATAATCCCTGTTTTTAATCCAATATTAATTAATTAATTAATTAAATTAAAATGTTTTTAAACTTTTTATCCCTTTTTAGTCTTTTTCCTCACCTAACATGGTATTCTGAATTAAATGTGTTTTTTCTATCATTATAAATTGCAAACTTTTAGCCTAATATTAATTTATTCCCAATGTTTTAACTTTTTTAATCTTCTTTTAATAAAATATTTTTTATGAAATTAGGGTTAGGGTTAGGGTTAGGGTTAGGGTTAGGGTTAGGGTTAGGGTTAGGGTTAGGGTTAGGGTTGGTTAGGGTTAGGGTTAGGGTTAGGGTTAGGGTTAGGGTTAGGTTAACAGAGTTTTGCCACCTATCGTACCCCCTACCATAGTCGTTAAGGTCTGTAGCTTCTGATAGGAAGGTCGTAGAGACCTGAAACCAAGTTTCGCCCCCACTAATTCGGCCACGCCCTTTCCAACGGTACCAGCCACTCGCCTGTGGGACC
>NW_019506512.1:0-1725 GCF_002814215.2 Seriola lalandi dorsalis
TTCACAAAAATCACATAGTATAGTAAGGCATAAAAAGTCATTTAAAACATCATAGTATAGTAAGGCATAAAAACGACATAGTATAGTAAGGCATAAAAATTCATTAAAACAACATAGTATAGTAAGGCATAAAAATTCATGAAAATGACATAGTATAGTAAGGCATAAAAGCGACATAGTATAGTAATGCATAAATAGTCATAGTATAGTAAGGCATAAAAAGTCATAAAAATTACATAGTATATTAAGGCATAAAAAGTCATAAAAACGACATAGTATAGTAAGGCATAAAAATTCATGAAAATGACATAGTATAGTAAGGCATAAAAGCTACATAGTATAATAAGGCATAAATAGTCATAGTATAGTAAGGCATAAAAAGTCATAAAAATTACATAGTATATTAAGGCATAAAAAGTCATAAAAACGACATAGTATAGTAAGGCATAAAAAGTCATAAAAACGACATATTCTAGTGATGTATAAAAAGTCATAAAAACGACGTAGTATAGTAAGGCATAAAAATTCATTAAAACGACATAGTATAGTAAGACATAAAAAGTCATAAAAACGACATAGTATAGTAAGGCACATAAATTCACAAAAACGACATAGTAGAGTAAGGCATAAAAAGTCATAAAAATGTTATAGTATAGTAAGACATAAAAAATTCATAAAAACGACATAGTATAGTAAGGCATAAAAAGTCATAGTATAGTAAGGCATAAAAAGTCATTAAAACGTCATAATACAGTAAGGCATAAAAAGTCATAGTATAGTAAGGCATAAAAAGTCATAAAAACGACATAGTATAGTAAGGCACAAAAACGACATAGTATAGTAATGCATAAAAATTCACAAAAATCACATAGTATAGTAAGGCATATAAAGTCAAAAAAACGACATAGTATAGTGAGGCATAAAAACGACATAGTATAGTAAGGCATATAAATTCACAAAAATCACATAGTATAGTAAGGCTGAAAGGTCATAGTATAGTATGGCATAAAAATTCATAAAAACGTCATAGTATAGTAAGGCATAAAAAGTCATAGTATAGTAAGGCATAAAAATTCATAAAAATGTCATAGTATAGTAAGGCATAAAAATTCATAAAAACGTCATAGGCATAAAAAGTCATAGTATAGTAAGGCATATAAATTCACAAAAACGACATAGTATAGTAAGGCATAAAAAGTCATAAAAACAACATAGTATAGTAAGGCATAAAAATTCACAAAAATCACATAGTATAGTAAGGCATAAAAAGTCATTTAAAACATCATAGTATAGTAAGGCATAAAAAGACAGAGTATAGTAAGGCATAAAAAGTCATGAAAACGACATAGTATAGTAAGGCACAAAAACGACATAGTATAGTAAGGCATAAAAATTCATTAAAACAACATAGTATAGTAAGGCATAAAAATTCATGAAAATGACATAGTATAGTAAGGCATAAAAGCTACATAGTATAATAAGGCATAAATAGTCATAGTATAGTAAGGCATAAAAAGTCATAAAAATTACATAGTATATTAAGGCATAAAAAGTCATAAAAACGACATAGTATAGTAAGGCATAAAAATTCATGAAAATGACATAGTATAGTAAGGCATAAAAGCTACATAGTATAATAAGGCATAAATAGTCATAGTATAGTTTGGCATAAAAGGTCAATGTATATTAAGGCATAAAATGGTCAAAAAAGGTCATATTATGTTA
>NW_019506513.1:0-1271 GCF_002814215.2 Seriola lalandi dorsalis
CACAGTGTCAAATGTTCTGATGGTTTCAACAGTGTCTCTGTTTCAGTGTCTCTGTTTCAGTGTCTCTGTTTCAGTGTCTCTATTTCAGTGTCTCTATTTCAGTGTCTCTGTTTCAGTCTCTATTTCAGTGTCTCTGTTTCAGTGTCTCTGTTTCAGTGTCTCTGTTTCAGTGTCTGTTTCAGTGTCTCTGTTTCAGTGTCTCAGATTCAGTGTCTCTGTTTCACTGTTTCAGTCTCTATTTCAGTGTCTCAGTGTCTCTGTTTCAGTCTCTGTTTCAGTGTCTCTGTTTCAGTGTCTCTGTTTCACTGTCTCTGTTTCACTGTCTCTGTTTCAGTCTCTATTTCAGTGTCTCTGTTTCACTGTCTCTGTTTCAGTGTCTCTATTTCAGTCTCTGTTTCAGTCTCTGTTTCAGTCTCTGTTTCAGTGTCTCTGTTTCACTGTCTCTGTTTCAGTCTCTGTTTCAGTGTCTCTGTTTCACTGTCTCTGTTTCAGTGTCTCTATTTCAGTCTCTGTTTCAGTCTCTGTTTCAGTCTCTGTTTCAGTGTCTCTGTTTCAGTGTCTCTGTCTCAGTGTCTCTATTTCAGTCTCTGTTTCAGTCTCTGTTTCAGTCTCTGTTTCACTGTCTCTGTTTCAGTCTCTATTTCAGTCTCTGTTTCAGTCTCTGTTTCAGTGTCTCTGTTTCAGTCTCTATTTCAGTGTCTCTGTCTCAGTGTCTCTGTCTCAGTGTCTCAGTGTCTCTGTTTCAGTGTCTCTGTTTCAGCGTCTCAGTGTCTCTGTCTCAGTGTCTCTGTCTCAGTGTCTCTGTTTCAGTGTCTCTGTCTCAGTGTCTCTGTCTCAGTGTCTCAGTGTCTCTATTTCAGTGTCTCTATTTCAGTGTCTCTGTCTCAGTGTCTCTGTCTCAGTGTCTCTGTCTCAGTGTCTCTGTTTCAGTGTCTCTGTCTCAGTGTCTCTGTTTCAGTCTCTGTTTCAGTGTCTCAGATTCAGTGTCTCTGTTTCAGCGTCTCAGCGTCTCTGTTTCAGCGTCTCTGTTTCAGTGTCTCAGATTCAGTGTTGCAATGTCTCTGTCTCAGTGTCTCTGTCTCAGTGTCTCTGTCTCAGTGTCTCTGTCTCAATGTCTCTGTCTCAGTGTCTCTGTCTCAGTGTCTCTGTTTCAGTGTCTCTGTTTCAGTGTCTCTGTCTCAGTGTCTCTGTCTCAGTGTCTCTGTCTCAGTGTCTCTGTTTCAGTGTCTCTGTCTCAGTGTCTCTGTCTCAGTGTCTCTGTTTCAGTGTCT
>NW_019506515.1:0-892 GCF_002814215.2 Seriola lalandi dorsalis
GTTGTTGTTGAGAGATTCTTAAACATCCAGGTCTTTGTTTTCCAAGTGTGGGGTCCTCATTAAGGCCGTTGCTGTCACTCGGTTCGTTAAGGTTCCTGGATGTTGTCACAACAGACGTTAAGAGTCGTTGGGCTACCTGGATAATTTTGGGATAATTTTACATTGTGGTAACAAAATATATTTTGGAACAATGGGCTTTTATGTAAGAATTACACAACTGCAATGTACCAATACCACAAACAGCAGCACAGACAAACTTACAGAAATGGTGGGAAACCCACCACCCTCCCAATCTGACACCAGATAGGTGTTGACTGAGGGACTTTACAAAGCTATTTCACTGTCAGACAAACAGTTCAGCTGAAAGGCCAGACTAATGGCCCTTTTAGTGGGCATTTCACTACAGTTGTAAAAATACCATGCAGGCAAGCATTGGCCAGTTGTGAATAGCTGTAACAGAGAAACAGCCAATAGGAAGGCAGCTTTTTGCTTCATTTTTTTTATTTTAAATTCCACAAAGGACAGGGTTCAAATCATTGTTGAGGCATAATCAAATTTGAGATAAAATGAGTGGAAAGCAATGAAAATATTTGGGATTTAAGAATTCAAATTAATCTATAAATTTAAAATTAGTTTTTGTAGAACTACAATTATATTAGCATATTAAATGTATTGGATGATGTAAATCCTGCTACTCTGATTAGATTAGATTAGATTCAACTTTATTGTCATTGCACAGAGTACACGTACTAAGACAACGAAATGCAGTTAGTATCTAACCAGAAGTGCAAAAGAGCAGTTAAAGTGCAAGTGTGTGCTGTACAGGTATGTAAAGTGAGGGTGTGCATAAGTAAAGTGGAGATGTGCATATGTAGGGTACAAAATTACAATG
>NW_019506516.1:0-694 GCF_002814215.2 Seriola lalandi dorsalis
TCGGAAGCCAAGCAGGGTCGGGCCTGGTTAGTACTTGGATGGGAGACCGCCTGGGAATACCAGGTGCTGTAAGCTTTTTCGCATCTCTTTGCAATCAGCAGAGGACGCTGCTGCTCCTGCTTCAACAACCTGTTACTCTGCACCTGGCTGCACTTTTGGGGACAGCACAGATCACAATGTAAAGACACTTTTGTATTAAAATGTTACAAAGTTGACATGTTGAGAGCCAAAGAAACAAGCAAACGCTGAAAAGGAAAGGCTCCTGCGCTAGACATAAACACGTAGCTTCGTGCATGAAGGACATGATCGTCATGTTTAAAGAGGGTATTTGTCGCGCTCCCTCTCGCTTACGGCCATACCACTCTGAAAGCGCCCGATCTCGGAAGCCAAGCAGGGTCGGGCCTGGTTAGTACTTGGATGGGAGACCGCCTGGGAATACCAGGTGCTGTAAGCTTTTTCGCATCTCTTTGCAATCAGCAGAGGATGCTGCTGCTCCTGCTTCAACAACCTGTTACTCTGCACCTGGCTGCACTTTTGGGGACAGCACAGATCACAATGTAAAGACACTTTTGTATTAAAATGTTACAAAGTTGACATGTTGAGAGCCAAAGCAACAAGCAAACGCTGAAAAGGAAAGGCTCCTGCGCTAGACATAAACACGTAGCTTCGTGCATGAAGGACATGATCGTCATGT
>NW_019506517.1:0-3326 GCF_002814215.2 Seriola lalandi dorsalis
TCCATGAATAGAAAACCCTTAGGAGTAATCCCTTTGATCCCCTCATATAAGTGATTTAATTTCACAGCAGATAAATCTTCCCAGAAATGTCCCTGCATTCAATGGTATTTGGGGTTTTATGGTGGTATTCATAAGTGCACCCCTAGCTGCTGCCTCCAGTAAACAGCAGTGTGCCTGTGCTATAAATATCTCCGTTCAGGACCAGCCTCTTTTCCTTCTCTCTATTTATATCCTCCATTAATGACTGCTGTCTATTTTTAAGGAAGTATTTGGCATGGCTTCTTACTTCCTTCTTCTTCAGTAAATATTATAGCTATCTTGGCAGTGGCACCTGAAAAATAATATTAAAAGACACTATGTGTTTCTTAAAATATGCCCTATTCATACTAATGATAAACACTGACGGCTTTACAAGATCCCCATCTTGTAAACCCTTCAGTGTTTATCAGTTCACTATTCATTTCATTATGGATTCATCTGGCAAATATTGTGTTGATTAAACTATTAATTATTTGGTGTATATAATGTCAGAAAATAGTCAAACTTGGCCATGACAATTTCCTGAAGCTGAAGACGATGTCCTCAAATGTCTTGTTTTGTCTGAATAACTGACCGAAAGCCAAAAATATGCAGTTTACACAAAGTTAATCCTCACAATTTTGAAGTGGGAATTTTAAGGGAATTTCTTTTGGAACTTTTGAAAAATATAGATTATCAAACTATTTCCATGTTATTTTTCAATTAATCAATGAATCCACTAATCATTTCAGGTTTACTTGTGCTTTGATAAATGATCTTGCTTAGAGTGTTTACACATACAGAATATTACAATGCTGTGTTTGTCAGTTTGTTGACAACTGTTGCATTCAGTAAATGGTATCTAGACTTTCTACTGCACAGTCTGGAGCAGCAGTTTGTGTGGACATTAGTGCATCCATCTTATTCTGTCATTACCCCTGATAAACTACAGGCTGAAGGGCGTTGACCACGTCTTTCATGTGTACTCTGATGGTTTGCTCCAGGGCCGGCACCTTTGACTGCCAGGGGACAGGAGCTGGACAGCTGGTGTGGAGAGCTTTTTCATGCATGTGTGTGTGTTAGAGAGAGAAATGGGGGGTTTGTGCAGTAGATGGGGGCAGATGGGCCGCAGCACGCAGGAGAAGGTCTTAGGGACAGACTGAAGAATGATTTTGGACAAAAGGCACGACGGCTGGCTGAATAAGTAATGACTGCAGACAGTCTGATGGATAACAATGGCATTGTGATGGACCACTCATGGGCTATGTGGGAAACAAGCAGGATGTGTTGGAAGGGGCCTGATCAGCTGGGCCGCTGTCGCAAGAATACTTAGACAAGGATGGAGTAGCAATTAGAGTAAATATGCCTTTCGTGTGTCCATATGGACAGATTGTAGTGACATTTGTAGTGTTACTAATGAATTCTTTCAAATCTTTAAAATTATTCTCATTTTTAGGGGCAGCTATTCATCTGGTTGTGATCACAGTTGTGCTATAAAGACATACTCTCTGCAATGAGTATAGCTTTCCAGTGCCTTCATTGTATGATTAAAAAAAAGAAAAGAAAATCAGAGTAGCTCGCATTTACTCTCCACAAACCTGTAATTGTCTCAGCAGCTAATTGCAGTGTGTTAGAATCAGAAGTGGCTGTTCAGCACAGCCCCAGAAGGGTGAGGTCCGCTACTCCCTACAATCTCTGCCTCTTTTTTTAATCTCCCTTCACACTGCAAGCTGTTATCTGTTGCTTGCAGCCATCAATCTCTCCCCAGACAGTGGCACCTCCAAATCTGGGGCAGTAGTGACCTCGCTCCTCCTGCCTTCCCTCTGGCCTGAACCAAAGCACCTTCAAATCCTCTTCCTCTGGCTTCAGACCATTTGAGGTGATACATCATCACATCGCCTCCTCACTGCATTTCTCTCCACTCTGTATATTTCTTTCCTTGTGCGTTTGTCTGACATGCAGATGTAAGTTTGCATTGGCACTGTCTAATAAGATACACTTTATAAAGGGCTTGTAACTGATGTTTCTTTTTTCAGTGGTTAATAAATCATCCAACAATGTTTTATATATCAATCAAGCCCTTGATTAGAACAATTACAGGGTTGCCAGGGTTGTGTTTATCCTCTTCCAGTATGACACACCAAACCAAAACTGTCAGACCACTTACCTTCTGGGAAACGTTTACAGAGCATCTAGATCAAAAACCTTTTATTTACAACATAACAGTAGCATTTACAAATGCCAGCGTGAGAACTTATTACAAACCCATCAGCATCTATTAATGGATCAGCAATATTTGTAAGTTTATTATTATATTACCAGATAGAAAAGGTCAACACCAGCAAAAGCTATTTTTCACAGCATGGCAACCCAAATCTTTTTCTCATAATTGGCCACTAATGGATCTATAAAGCATTGGTAAATTATTTATTAACCGATAATAACGCCATTAGTTGTGACTTATAAACCCTCTATAGGGAGTACCTTATTAGAAAATGGAGTATTTTTTGCTTTACCATTAACACATAAAATCTAAGAAGAATATGAGCTACAATCCTATGAGTTGTGCATTATGATACTGCACTTATTTTACAGTATTATTTTTCAATATTATTCTGATGCAACCAAATCTTTGGCATATACTGTAGGTTAGATTAACACTTGAATCCATAATAGTCACAAGCTAAACTGGAACATTTGCTGAAATGCAAGTAGCAACAATACATATAATGTGTCGCCACCTACTGGCTTCCTTTTATCACTACAAGAGTTAATGTAATGTATTCATACACCGTGACACAAAGATCAGCTGATTTTTTGGAAAATATGCAATTTTTTTTTTTTTTTTATTGTATCACCATTCTGAATTTTCTGAAGAAAAGGAAAAATTTCTGCTATAGTTTTTTTTCCTCTGAAGACATTTTGACGTGTTACAGTAGGAAGGCAGATGTAAATTTAGCTGCTTCAGTCCTGGTATCGTTCATGCTGGTTCACTATCACACTGTCAGGACTCACTGGCTTAGGAACAACAGATCCACTGTTAATGCTACCAGTAACATGCTTTTCAAAATATCTGCTGTGAAATACACCTATTGGTAAAAATGTGTTTTCTTGGTAGTGATTTATATACAATAGGCTGTACCCTGTGTGTGTGTGTGTGTGTGTGTGTGTGTGTGTGTGTGTGTGTTTGTGTGTGGCTGGGTTGTTGTTTTTGTTTTTGTTTTTGCATTTTTTGGGCTATGCACAAATATGGTTGGGACTCACTGTGATTATGATTTATTTGTGAATCAGTGCCATTGATTTATATG
>NW_019506518.1:0-1898 GCF_002814215.2 Seriola lalandi dorsalis
AACTGTCCATCCCTCCATCCCTCCATCACTCCATCGCTCCAACTGTCCATCCCTCCATCACTCCATCCCTCCAACTGTCCATCCCTCCATCACTCCATCCCTCCATCCCTCCAACTGTCCATCCCTCCATCACTCCATCCTTCCATCCCTCTGTCACTCCAACTGTCCATTCCTCTGTCACTCCAACTGTCCATCCCTCCATCACTCCATCCTTCCATCCCTCCATCACTCCAAATGTCCATCCCTCTGTCACTCCAACTGTCCATTCCTCTGTCACTCCAACTGTCCATCCCTCCATCACTCCATCCCTCCATCCCTCCAACTGTCCATCCCTCCATCACTCCATCCCTCCATCCCTCCAAATGTCCATCCCTCTGTCACTCCAACTGTCCATCCCTCCATCACTCCATCACTCCAACTGTCCATCCCTCCATCACTCCATCCCTCCAACTGTCCATCCCTCATCCCTCCATCACTCCAACTGTCCATCCCTCCAACTGTCCATTCCTCCAACTGTCCATTCCTCCAACTGTCCATCCCTCCATCACTCCATCCCTCCATCCCTCCAACTGTCCATCCCTCCATCACTCCATCCCTCCATCCCTCCATCCCTCCATCACTCCATCCCTCCAACTGTCCATCCCTCATCCCTCCATCACTCCAACTGTCCATCCCTCCAACTGTCCATTCCTCCAACTGTCCATTCCTCCAACTGTCCATCCCTCATCCCTCCATCCCCATCCTTCCAACTGTCCATCCCTCATCCCTCCATCCCCCCATCCCTCCAACTGTCCATCCCTCCAACTGTCCATCCCTCATCCCTCCATCACTCCAACTGTCCATCCCTCCAACTGTCCATCCCTCCATCCCCCATCCCTCCAACTGTCCATCCCTCCAACTGTCCATTCCTCCAACTGTCCATCCCTCCAACTGTCCATCCCTCATCCCCCCATCCCCCCATCTGCCCATCCCTCTATCCCTCCATCCCTCATCCCTCCATCCCTCCAACTGTCCATCCCTATTATATTCTATATGACTGTTTTATTCTATATGAATGTTTGAGTCAGAATCAGATTCATGTGTTTGTGTCTGCTGCCCCCTCCTGTTCACACACAGTCACTGCAGCGTCACACTGACCCTGGATCAGGTTCATGTGGCAGCTGCAGTCACATATAAAATATGAAGATTTGTTATAGATGAAACTAGTGAACTGTATATAAAATATAAAGCTACAAACACACTGTGTAAAACTCTGAACAAAACTCACATGTTGTTAAAATAAATATGAAATATTTCGAATTCTAATTCTGTTCCAGCAGCTGTGGATCAGATTCATGTTATCATACATTTTTATCCTTACAATTTTATTTTCTTCTTTGTTGATCTTTGTTTTGGGTCAAATCTCGTGAGATGTGTGCTGGCTCTGATTGGTTCATAATACCGTAACGTCACGCCATTTGAAACGGAAACAAGCGTGGAAAAGTGTAAACGTGACGTGTCAAACAAACGGAAATAAGACTTCCGGGTTTGTGAGTGGGACTTCAAAGTAAAAGCAACCGCTTTTTTTAATGTCTGCTTTTATTTATTTTTGTTAATTTAAATGTTCAGTTTTTATTAAACAAACAATGAGTAAATATTTCAATTTTCAGTTGAAATGGAGCCGTTCTTTCAGAGGATTAGATCCGATAGCTCAATAAATGATGTTGATTAAAAACAAATACAATTAAAAATTATTATCAATAACTGAAATAAGACAATATGAAATGGAAATGGAAATGAAGAGCAAAGAGTGGAACATAATGTTATCTTTAATATGAATATACACCGTACAACAGTAGTGCCCAGTTAACTACTGTAATGTACATTAGTGCGTATAAAAAACTAATTAGACCCAAGTT
>NW_019506519.1:0-2578 GCF_002814215.2 Seriola lalandi dorsalis
GTATAGTAAGGCATCAAAAGTCATAAAAATGTAATAGTATGGTAAGGCATAAAAACGACATAGTATAGTAAGGCATCAAAAGTCATAAAAATGTAATAGTATGGTAAGGCATAAAAACGACATAGTATAGTAAGGCATAAAAAGCCAAAAAACGTCATTGTATAATAAAGCATGAAAATGTCATAGTATAGTAAGGCAAAAAAAAGTCATAGTATAGTAAGGCATAAAAAGCCAAAAAACGTCATTGTATAATAAAGCATGAAAATGTCATAGCATAGTAAGGCATAAAAAGTCAAAAAATGTCATAGTATAGTAAGTCATCAAAAGTCAAAAAAACGTCATAGTATAGTAAGTCATCAAAAGTCGCAAAAACGTCATAGTATAGTAAGGCATAAAAAGTCATAAAAACGACATAGTATAGTAAGGCATTAAAACGTCATAGTATAGTAAGCCATGAAAAGTCATAGTATAGTAAGGCATAAAAAGTCAAAAAAACGTCATAGTATAATAAAGCATGAAAATGTCATAGTATAGTAAGGCATCAAAAGTCATAAAAACATCATAGTATAATAAGGCATAAAAAGTCATGAAAACCTCATAGTATAGTATGGCAAAAAAAGGTCATAGTATAGTAAGGCATCAAAAGTCATAAAAATGTCATAGTGTAGTAAGGCATCAAAAGTCATAAAAATGTCATAGTATAGTAAGGCATAAAAAGTCAAAAAACGACATAGTATAGTAAGGCCAAAAAATATCATAGTATAGTAAGGCATCAAAAGTCATAAAAACGGCATAGTATAGTGAGGAATCAAAAGTCATAAAAATGTCTTACTATAATAAGGCATGAAAACATAAAAAAATGTCATAGTATAGTAAGGCATAAAAAGTCATAAAAATGTCATTGTATAGTAAGGTATAACAACTCATAAAATCGTCATAGTATAGCAAAGCATAAAAACATCATAGTATAGTAAGGCAAAAAAGGTCATAGTATAGTAAGGCATCAAAAGTCGTAAAAATGTCATAGTGTAGTAAGGCATCAAAAGTCATAAAAATGTCATAGTGTAGTAAGGCATCAAAAGTCATAAAAACATCATAGTATAGTAAGGCATCAAAAGTCATAAAAACATCATAGCATAGAAATGCATCAAAAGTCATAAAAATGTCATAGTGTAGTAAGGCATCAAAAGTCATAAAAATGTCATAGTGTAGTAAGGCATCAAAAGTCATAAAAACATCATAGTATAGTAAGGCATCAAAAGTCATAAAAACATCATAGCATAGAAATGCATCAAAAGTCATAAAAACGTCATAGTATAGTAAGGCATAAAAAGTCATAAAAACTTCATAGTATAGTAATGCAAAAAAACATCATAGTATAGTGAGGCATAAAATTGTCATAATATAGGAAGGCATAAAAATGTCGTACTATAATAAAGCATGAAAACATTAAAAAATGTCATAGTATAGTAAGGCAAAAAAAGGTCATAGTATAGTAAGGCATAAAAAGTCATAAAAACGTCATAGTATAGTAAGGCATAAAAAGGTCATAATATAGTAAGGCATAAAAAGTCATAAAAACGTCATAGTATAGTAAGGCATGAAAAACGTCATAAAAACGTCATACTATAGTAAGGTATGAAAAACGTCATAAAAACACCATAATATAGTAAGGCACAAAAGGTCATAAAAACGTCAAAAGTCATAGTAACTAACTATCTTGATTGATTGATCTCTCCTTCAATCAAACTCCTACAAATAAAAAACATCATAAGGCATAAAAACATTCATAGTAGGCCGTCAAAATATGCTGAATGATAATAATCTCAGCAGAAACATTAGGTTCCTTGCACCTTCGGCTGCTGGGACACAGGTCATGTGGTTGTAAACAACTGTAGCTGTAACTCGTGTAAGTTTAAATTTACAGAGGGCAATTAGCTGTTGTAATGAAGAAAATAGGTAAATTAACCAGGTATTTGTAGACATCTTTATTACAGGATGGAGCTGCAGCTGGTGGAGCTCTGACCACACCTGACAATCACTCACACACACACACACACAGTGACCAATAGAAACAGGAAGCTAGAGACAGATATGGCTGCCCAGAGAGGAGCATGTGTGTGGTCACTGCTCGACAGGGGAGGCAGAGACAGAGATGCACTTCCTCTGACACTGTGACAAGTTCTCTCCAGTGAGAAAAATATATATAAAAAAATAAAAAAAAATCTAAACTTCCAAATGTCAACCCCAGAGGAGAAACTGTTAACTCTCCTGGGTGAAGGAGCAGCAGCTCCTCTGGAAGCTAAATATGTGTCTGCCTGCCGCAGCCTGAGGGACTCACAACAACATCCAGGAAACCGCACATTGATATAATGTTAAATGATTGTATGTAAATACACGTATAAAAGCGTATTACATTGTAATGAATTATACTGTATTTTTTGGTCTTATATGAAAATGTAAATCTGTATCATTATGCGACACATATTTAATAATTAATGTGTTTTAATATTGTGTAAACTGCTTTGGCAACATGTTTTTGTTCATGCCAATAAAGCAATTTGAATTTAATTGAATT
>NW_019506520.1:0-1511 GCF_002814215.2 Seriola lalandi dorsalis
TTTTTTTACCATACTATACTATTACGTTTTTTTTTTCATTTTTTTGCCATACTATACTATGACGTTTTTTTTTCATTTTTATGCCATACTATACTATGACGTTTTTTACCATACTATACTATGACGTTTTTAAAAATCTTTTTACCATACTATACTATGACGTTTTTTTTCATTTTTTTGCCATACTATACTATGACGTTTTTTTTTCATTTTTATGCAATACTATACTATGACGTTTTTTGCCTCACTATACCTTGACTTTTTTTTCATTTTTTTGCCATACTATACTATGACGTTTTTAAAATTTTTTTTGCCATACTATACTATGACGTTTTTTACCATACTATACTATGATGTTTTTTTTTCATTTTTATTCCATACTATACTATGATGTTTTTTTTTAATTTTTTTACCATACTATACTATGACCTTTTCGTCATTTTTATGCCATACTATTCTATGACTTTTTTTGCCTTACTATACTATGACGTTTTTTTCATTTTTATGCCATACTATACTATGACATTTTTTACCATACTATACTATGACGTTTTTTACCATACTATACTATGACGTTTTTTAAAAATTTTTTTACCATACTATACTATGACGTTTTTTTTTTTCATTTTTATGCCATACTATACTATGACTTTTTTTGCCTTACTATACCATGACCTTTTTTTCATTTTAATGCCATACTATTCTATGACCTGTTTTTGCCATACTATACTATGACGTTTTTTTCATTTTCATGCGATAATATACTACGACGTTTTTTGCCTTACTATACTATGAGGTTTTTTTTCATTTTTTTGCCATACTATACTATGACGTTTTTTTCATTTTTATGCCATAATATACTATGACTTTTTTTGCCTTACTATACTATGACGTTTTTTTTCATTTTTATACCATACTATACTATGACGTTTTTTGTCTTACTATACTATGACATTTTATTTTTAATTTAATGCGATAATATACTATGACGTTTTTTGCCATACTATACTATGACGTTTTTTTCATTTTTATGCCATACTATACTATGACGTTTTTAAATTTTTTTTTACCATACTATACTATGACGTTTTTTTTTTCATTTTTATGCCATACTATACTATGAGTTTTTTTTAATTTTTTTGCCATACTATACTATGACCTTTTCGTCATTTTTATGCCATACTATACTATGAGTTTTTTTTCATTTTTTTGCCATACTATACTATGACCTTTTCGTCATTTTTATGCCATACTATTCTATGACTTTTTTTGCCTTACTATACCATGACCTTTTTTTCATTTTAATGCCATACTATACTATGACGTTTTTTTCATTTTTATGCCATACTATACTATGACGTTTTTTTTCATTTTTTTGCCATACTATACTATGACATTTTTTACCATACTATACTATGACGTTTTTTAAACATTTTTTACCATACTATACTATGACGTTTTTTAAACATTTTTAATTTTGATGCGATAATATACTATGACGTTTTTTGCCA
>NW_019506521.1:0-1638 GCF_002814215.2 Seriola lalandi dorsalis
TGTGTGTGTGTGTGTGTGTGTATGTATATACATATGTATATATGTATATTTATGTGCGGTTTAGTGTACTCTGAGTATATTTGCACTGTAACTACCCTTCGGGGCCCCTCACTGAGACCACACACCTCGGAGCTAACAACAGATGGTTGATGCCACGTCGGTGCTGACAGAAGACACTTACACTGAACATCCATCTCAACAGGACAGACTTCAAAACTTAAGTAGTTTCAAATAAGAAAAAAACATCCTTCTTATCTCTGGAGCAATCTAGAAATTAGTGTCAACATGAAGATTGTTTTAGTATTTTTTTTTTTTTGGCCAAAAGAAAACTATATGTCTTTCATTGTCATTTATGTAAAACAACAGTTACTCTTAATCTATAAATTGATAGAAAAATAATCAGATACTATTCACATTACTGGCTTATTGTTTAAGTAACTATATGAGAATAAACTGAACATCTTTAAAATCTGGACTGTTGCTCGTTTGGAGACGTCATCTTAGACTCTTCTGACATGTTATAGACCGAATGATTCATTAATTAATCAAGAAAATAGTTGAAATAATTGGTAGTTGGAGCCCTCTGAAGATGGTGAACATGGTGAATATTATACCTGCTAAACATCAGCATGGTAACATTGTCACTGTGAGACTCTTAGAGCACGTCGAGCAATAGTGTGGGCTCATGGGACTTTACCGACAGCCGAATTATCTGCAGAGGTCTCATCCTCTCCATAACAAACGGACCAGGGGATTAAAACCAGTAGAAACACTGAATAATGCAGTTTCACTTTAAAAATCAGGGATTCACAGATGCTGTCCAGTCAACACAGGACGTCTCCAGCGGCTTTGAGCTGAGCTGTCTTAACATTTACTCAGCTTTTTTCTCTCATAACTTGAGATCCAGACGTCCGATGACTAAAATCCATCATCTGGTTAAAATGTATCGTTGAAAGCTACCGAGGTGTAAAAAGTTTATGTGGTTTGAAAGAAAATGGGATAATGTAAGAACACAACTCAAAAAATATATATAACGTAGGGTTGTCATTTATAGTCAGGTGGAAAAGTTGCACATTATAACTTTAACCTGTATGGTGACCATGAAATAATATGTTGGTCAGCTGGTTCTGTCTCAGTTGTATCCAGATTAGAGATCGACCGATATGGTTTTTTCAGGGCCGATACCAATACTGATTATTAGTAGTCAAGGAGGCCGATAACCGATATTTGGAGCCGATATTTATTTGCAATAAAAGGGAAAATATTGGCGTGAAAATTTTGAATAATGGAAAAATTCCACTTAACTCCACTTCTCATGTGGCTTACACAAACACACACACACACACACTATTCACTAGCCATCCCCTCAACGTGCTTCCCTGCAATCTCTCTCTCTCTCTCTGTGTCTCTCTTTCTCACACACACTTCTTACTTTTATAACTATTTCAGTATCAATGTTATCAGTAACCTTGTTTCAAGGGATTAAACACTAAATAGCCTAAAGCATCTTCACTTTAATAATCAGTGTTTATCGTAGGAACAGACAGCTGCCGCCAACGTATTGGGCCTCACAGTAACGTTAGTAGTCGTGAGTTGTAGAGTTTCTCATGTGACTTCCACACAAACACACACTATTCT
>NW_019506522.1:0-1052 GCF_002814215.2 Seriola lalandi dorsalis
TTTTTATGACTTTTTATGCCTTGCTATACTATGACATTTTTATGACTTTTTATGCCTTACTATACTTTGTTGTTTTTATGACTTTTTATGCCTTACTATGCTATGCCGTTTTTATGACTTTTTATGCCTTGCTATACTATGACATTTTTATGACTTTTTATGCCTTACTATACTTTGTTGTTTTTATGACTTTTTATGCCTTACTATACTATGACATTTTTATGACTTTTTATGCCTTGTTATACTATGACCTTTAATGCCTTACTGTAGTATGACATTTTTATGACTTTTTATGTCTTACTATACTATGACTTTTAATGGCTTACTATACTATGACTTTAATGCCTTACTATAGTATGAAATTTTTATGACATTTTATGCCTTAGTATACTATGCCTTTTTTATGACTTTTTATGCCTTACTATACTTTGTTGTTTTTATGACTTTTTATGCCTTACTATACTGTGACATTTTTATGACTTTTTATGCCTCACTATACTATGACTTTTTATGCCTTACTATACTATGACCTTTAATGCCTTACTATAGTATGACATTTTTATGACTTTATATGCCTTACTAAACTATGCCGTTTTTATGACTTTTTATGCCTTGCTATACTATGACATTTTTATGTCTTTTCATACCTTACTATATTATGACTTTTAATGCCTTACTATAGTATAACATTTTTATTACTTTTTATGCCTTATTATACTATGACTTTTAATGCCTTACTATAGTATAACATTTTTATGACTTTTTATGCCTTGCTATACCATAACAATTTTATGACTTTTTATGCCTTACTATACTATGCCCTTTCTATGACTTTTTATGCCTTACTATACTATGACATTTTTATGACTTTTTATGCCTTATTATACTATGACTTTTTATGCCTGACTATACTATGCCATTTCTATGACTTTTTATGCCTTACTATACCATAACAATTTTATGACTTTTTATGCCTTTCTATACTATGCCGTTTTTATGATTTTTATGCCTTACTATACTATGACTTTTTATGACTATTTATGCCTTACTAT
>NW_019506523.1:0-1503 GCF_002814215.2 Seriola lalandi dorsalis
AATGGCAAAAAACTTCATAGTATAGTAAGGCATGAAACGTCATAGTATAGTAAGGTATAAAATGTCAAAAAATGTCATAGTATAGTAAGGCATAAAACGTCATAGTATAGTATAGCATAAAAATGTCAAAAAACGTCATAGTATAGTATGGCATAAAAATGGCAAAAAACGTCATAGTATAGTATGGCATAAAAATGGCAAAAAGCTTCATAGTATAGTAAGGCATGAAACGTCATAGTATAGTAAGGTATAAAATGTCAAAAAAACGTCATACTAAAGTAAGGCATAAAAATGTCCAAAAATGTCATAGTATAGTAAGGCATAAAACGTCAAAGTATAGTATGGCATAAAAATGTCAAAAAACGTCATAGTATAGTATGGCATAAAAATGTCTAAAAACGTCATAGTATAGCAAGACATAAAACGTCATAGTATAGTATGGCATAAAAATGGCAAAAAACATGATAGTATAGTACGGCATAAAAATGGAAAAAAACGTCATAGTATAGTATGGCATAAAAATGTCAAAAAACTTCATAGTATAGTAAGGCATAAAACGTCATAGTATAGTAAGGTATAAAAATGGCAAAAAACATGATAGTATAGTATGGCATAAAAATGTCTAAAAACGTCATAGTATAGCAAGGCATAAAACGTCATAGTATAGTATGGCATAAAAATGGCAAAAAACGTCATAGTATAGTATGGCATAAAAATGGCAAAAAACATGATAGTATAGTATGGCATAAAAATGGCAAAAAATGTCATAGTATAGTATGGCATAAAAATGGCAAAAAACTTCATAGTATAGTATGGCATGAAATGTCATAGTATAATATGGTATAAAATGTCAAAAAAACGTCATACTAAAGTAAGGCATAAAAATGTCCAAAAAACGTCATAGTATAGTATGGCATAAAAATGGCAAAAAACTTCATAGTATAGTAAGGCATGAAATGTCATAGTATAATATGGTATAAAATGTCAAAAAAACGTCATACTAAAGTAAGGCATAAAAATGTCCAAAAATGTCATAGTATAGTAAGGCATAAAACGTCATAGTATAGTATGGCATAAAAATGTCAAAAAACGTCATAGTATAGTATGGTATAAAAATGGCAAAAAACGTCATAGTATAGTATGGCATAAAAATGGCAAAAAACTTCATAGTATAGTAAGGCATGAAACGTCATAGTATAGTAAGGTATAAAAATGGCAAAAAACGTCATAGTATAGTATGGCATAAAAATGTCTAAAAACGTCATAGTATAGCAAGACATAAAACGTCATAGTATAGTATGGCATAAAAATGGCAAAAAACTTCATAGTATAGTATGGCATAAAAATGGCAAAAAACTTCATAGTATAGTAAGGCATGAAACGTCATAGTATAGTATGGCATAAAAATGTCAAAAAACGTCATAGTATAGTATGGCATAAAAATGTCAAAAGACGTCATAGTATAGTATGGCATAAAAATGTCAAAAGACGTCATAGTATAGT
>NW_019506525.1:0-1097 GCF_002814215.2 Seriola lalandi dorsalis
AAAATTTTCTCTGGTTTGTGCTTCTGCAGGTGAAAATAAGAAATCAGTCCTGGAATCCAGCCCCTTCCTGTCCGAGGCAAACGCCGAACGCATCGTCAGAACCCTCTGCAAAGTCAGAGGAGCTGCATTAAAACTGGGACAGATGCTCAGTATTCAAGGTGGGCAGCAAACAAATACATTCACAGGTAGAGATAAAGAGAGGCATGCAAGTCAGTGCAGGGAAAAATGAAAAGGAGAAAGGATGGACGACAGAAGGAAGACGGAGGAATAACAGGGTGCTTCCTCTAGGGTTGCACGGTATACCGGTACCAGTATAGTACCGCGATACTAGAGTTTTGAAAACGGTACTATACCGGCACTTAAAAACAAACGGTACTTTTATTTCATTTTATTGAATGCAAATGAATTGGTAAATTGGAGCCTGTCTCTTTAAGCACAGCGAGGCCAGCGAGTGTGACGTAGTTGCCCGAGAGGATGTAAGCCGCGTCCCGCGCGCACTCGCATGTTTAGACTGAGGAGGAGAGAGAAACGACAAGTCGTGTCTTAGACAGACGGAGCGGGTTGAAGAATATACCGTAGATAGAGATGGCAGCTGCAGAAAAGCCCTTACTTGTGGTCAAAATGGGGGCCCGAAGTTCGGTGTGGAAATATTTCGGGTTCAAACCGAACGATAAAGGAGAGCCACTTAACCCAGAAGCACCGCAGTGCAAGCGGTGCTACAAAGTGTGTCTCGCAGAAGGAGCCAACACTTCAAACCTGTCGTAACATTTAAAGGACAACCATGCGGACTTGTTCCGAGACTTCAGTCAAGAACGACGGGTGATAATGTTGTTCACCTGTTCACTGCACTGTAATGTCAATGAAAGAAGTACAAAGCCCCTCCCAGCCCGGTAGTAAACCTACAGTAGCCTGCATACAGAGAGCTAAAACATGTCCATGGTTAATAAATACATTAAAAAATATATTTTTAAAAATGTAATTACATTCTTTAAATATTTAAATAACCCATTAAGGCAATACATAATATAATGAAATATTTTTTACAAAAAGTATCGAAAAGTATCGAAAAGTATCGAAATACATATTGGTATCGGTAT
>NW_019506526.1:0-1278 GCF_002814215.2 Seriola lalandi dorsalis
GCTTAAATATAGAGACCAGATTTGACCTCTGATCCAGCACTGAAAGCTGCCTAAAATTGACCACATTAAATGTTTTGGTTAATAACAAGAGGTTTGGGATAGGATGGAAAGCCAACACTTGTTTGAAAGAATAGAATATAAGCTTTACAATGAGGTATTACTCCAGTAAATCAGATAATGCTATCATGAAATAGCAGCTTAAATATAGAGACCAGATTTGACCTCTGACCCAGCTCTGAAAGCTGCCTAAAATTGACCACATTAAATGTCTGGTTAATAACAGGAGGTTATTAGGTTTGGATGGAAAGCCAACACTTGTTGGAAAGAAAAGAAAATAAGCTTTACAATGAGGTATTACTCCAGTAAATCAGATAATGCTAGCCAGAAATACCAGCTTAAATATAGAGACCAGATTTGACCTCTAATCCAGCACTGAAAGCTGCCTAAAATTGACCACATTAAATGTTTGGTTAATAACAGGAGGTGTGTGACAAGATGGAAAGCCAACACTTGTTGGAAAGAAGAGAATGTAAACTTTAAACTAGTGAACAACATGTTTCATTTGAAGCAGGTTCAGTAGAAATACAGGAGGATATGTCAAAAAATAAATACAGGGTTCCTGCTGGCCTTTTCAAAACAGCTGAATGTAACCAGAATTCAACAACATGCTGCTAGTCACCAGAGGGTTTAACATTACGAGTGTTGATCTCTTTGTATTGCTCTGAATATGAGCTTTACAATGAGGTATTACTCCAGTAAATCAGATAATGCTAGCTAGAAATAGCAGCTTAAATATAGAGACCAGATTTGACCTCTGACCCAGCTCTGAAAGCTGCCTAAAATTGAACACATTAAATGTCCGGTTAATAACAGGAGATTTGTGATAGAATGAAAGCCAACACTTGTTGGAAAGAAAAGAATCTAAGCTTTACAATGAGGTATTATTCCAGTAAATCAGATAATGCTATCATGGAATAGCTTAAATATAACGACCAGATTTGACCTCTGACCCAGCACTGAAAGCTGCCTAAAATTGACCACAATAAATGTCTGGTTAATAACAAGAGGTTTGTGATAGGATGGAAAGCCGACGATTGTTGAAAAGAGGAGAATCTAAGCTTTACAATGAGGTATGAGACAGATAAAGTTTAAGCACTTCCACTTCATTGTTTTCTGTACAGAGATTTCTTACATTTACAAAGTGTACCAATACTGTACAAATAAAAAGAGCAAAGTCTAACAATGTCCTTGTAGACTTGAATACAGGCCTTGAAAATG
>NW_019506527.1:0-1086 GCF_002814215.2 Seriola lalandi dorsalis
ATGATGTTTTTTTGAAATTTAATGCCATACTATACTATGACGTTTTTTGCCATTTTTATGCTCTACTAGAATATGACTTTTTTTGGCATTTTTATGCCTTACTATACTGTGACGTTTTGTGCCTGACTATACTATGACGTTTTTGCCATTTTTATGCCTTATTATACTATGACGTTTTTTGCCATTTTTATGCTCTACTATAATATGTATTTTTTTGGCATTTTTATGCCTTATGATACTGTGACGTTTTGTGCCTGACTATACTATGACGTTTTTTGCCATTTTTATGCTCTACTAGAATATGACTTTTTTTGGCATTTTTATGCCTTACTATACTGTGACGTTTTGTGCCTGACTATACTATGACGTTTTCTTTGCGATTTTTATGCCTTAGTATACTATGGCATTTTTGGAAATTTTATGCCATACTATACTAAGACTTTTTTGCCATTTTTATGCCTTACTATACTATGATGTTTTTTTGAAATTTTATGCCATACAATACTATGACGTTTTTTGACATTTCTATGCTCTACTATAATATGATTTTTTTTGGCATTTTTTTGCCTTACTATACTGTGACGTTTTATGCCTGACTATACTATGACGTTTTTTGCCATTTTTATGCTCTACTAGAATATGACTTTTGTCAGGTTTACACCACCTAAGACATTTAATACTGAAACACAGAAGAGAAAGACAAGGGCGTTATTTCTTACTAGCGAGGAGAACGGACAGAGATTTGCTCAGTTACAATCTCCAAACCCGCTCTGAGCAAACTCCACCGTCTCCTCTCTTTTTATTATCACACAAAGAATTCCAAACATTCTTCCAGCAGCAAGACATTGCTTATCCTAAAGGCCTGAAGGTCATACCAAGTGTAACATAAAGGATGTCAAAGGTAATACAAAGAATAACATAATACAATGAGTGAACATAATGAATGAATATGATATGTGAATATGATATGGGGGTGATTGTGATACATGGTATAAATGTTTATTTCATGGTATAGAAGTAGAACAGACTGATCCCAGTCTGTTCTGTACAGCGCTCGTGCCAGCCTGTGGTCCTCTCCACCACCTG
>NW_019506528.1:0-977 GCF_002814215.2 Seriola lalandi dorsalis
GAGGCAGAGATGTGAGGAAGAGAGCCAGTCTGTTTGAGCTGATGGAAGTGAAGAGTGTTAATGTGATGTTGGTTCAGGAAACACACAGCGACTCTGTAAATGAGACTGACTGGAGGAGGGAATGGGACGGGGAGGTGGGTTTAAGTCACTTAACTAGGACCAGTGGAGGAGGGGCACTCCTCTTCTCTAAAAGCTTTCTGCCACAGTCTCATGTGGTGGAGGAAGTGATGGAGGGTGGCAGAACTGTGTCGGGGTGTGTAGTGACGGCGCAGCGTCAATGACTGGCAGGCATCACGGCGTCATCAGACTGATACTCGAGCGTGCGCCAGAAGCTAAATGGACACACTGTTTTCTCCACCGTGAAAGCCTTGCAGCGAAAAAGATGTCACCAGAGTTCCACGAAGTGATGACTATATGTGTGAAAACCATCAACTTCTTTAAAAACAACGCTGTGAACTCCAGATGTTTTGCCAAGCTTTGTGAGGACATGGACGCAGATCATGTCCAGCTGCTCTATCACAGTGAAGTGAGATGGCTCTCAAGGGGACTGGTCCTCAAGCGTTTGTTTGAACTGAAGAACGAGCTCTTCACTTTTCTCACTGAGAAAAAAATTTCCTTTTGCACATTACTATGCCGACACAAAGTTCACAGCAAAACTTGCCTACCTGTGTGACATGTTTTCACTACTGAACCAGCTGAACATCTCTCTTCAAGGAAGAAACAGCAACATATTTTTGGTTGCAGACAAAGTTCAAGCTTTCAAGAGGAAACTTGCTTTGTGGACAAAGACCCAGGAAAAGAGGATGGACATGTTTCCACTTTTGTCTGACATTTTGGAAAACTGCCCTCAGGTGATGATCAGTGACTCAGTCTCTCAGCACCTCTCACAGCTGGCAGAGAAATGTGATGAGTACTTTCCTGAGGATCCCAGAGAGGGACACATGTGGATTTTGGACCCATTTTCTGTGGATCCCACT
>NW_019506529.1:0-999 GCF_002814215.2 Seriola lalandi dorsalis
TATGACTTACTATACTATGACGTTTTTATGGCTTACTATACTATGACATTTTTTGACGTTTTTATGACTTACTATACTATGACGTTTTTATGGCTTACTATACTATGACATTTTTTGACGTTTTTATGACTTACTATACTATGACGTTTTTTGACATTTTTATGCCTTACTATACTATGACGTTTTTATGGCTTCCTATTCTATGACATTTTTTAAAATTTTTATGCCTCATTATACTATGACAATTTTGACGTTTTTATGACTTACTATACTATGACGTTTTTTGACATTTTTATGCCTTACTATACTATGACGTTTTTACGGCTTACTATACTATGACGTTTTTATGGCTTACTATACTATGACATTTTTTGACGTTTTTATGACTTACTATAGTATGACGTTTTTATGGCTTACTATACTATGACATTTTTTGACGTTTTTATGACTTACTATACTATGACGTTTTTATGGCTTGCTATACTATGACATTTTTTGACGTTTTTATGACTTACTATACTATGACGTTTTTTGACATTTTTATGCCTTACTATACTATGACGTTTTTATGGCTTACTATACTATGACGTTTATTGACATTTTTATGCTTTACTATACTATGACATTTATATGGCTTACTATACTATGACGTTTTTTGAAATTTTTATGCCTTATTATACTATGACGTTTTTATGGCTTCCTATTTTATGGCGGTTTTTGACATTTTTATGCCTTATTATACTATGACGTTTTTATGGCTTACTATACGATGACATTTATTAACATTTTTATGCCTTATTATACTATGACGATTTTTGACGTTTTTATTACTTACTATACGATGATGTTTTTTGCCGTTTTTATGCCTTATTATACTATGACGATTTTTGACGTTTTTATGGCTTACTATACGATGACATTTATTAACATTTTTATGCCTTATTATACTATGACGTTTTTATGGCTTACTATACGATGACGTTTTTATGGCTTACTATA
>NW_019506530.1:0-901 GCF_002814215.2 Seriola lalandi dorsalis
ATGGCATAAAATGTCGAAAAAACATCATGGTATATTAATGCATAATAGGTCATAAAAACATCATAGTATAGTACGGAATACAAAGACATTGCATGATAAGGCATAAAAATTAAAAAAAAAACGTCATAGTATAGTACGGAATACAAAGACATTGCATGATAAGGCATAAAAATTAAAAAAAAAACGTCATAGTATAGTAAGGAATACAAACACATTGCATGGTAAGGCATAAAAAAAGTCAATAAACGTCATAGTATAGTATGGCTTAAAATGTCGAAAAAACATCATGGTATATTAATGCATAATAGATCATAAAAACATCATATTATGGTAAGGAATACAAAGACATTGCATAGTAATGCTTAAAAAATGTGAGAAAACTTCATAGTATAGTATGGCATAAAAATGTCAAAAAACGTCATAGTATAGTATGGCATAAAAATGACAAAAAAACTTCATAGTATAGTATGGCATAAAAATGTCAAAAAACGTCATAGTATAGTATGGCATAAAATGTCGAAAAAATATCATGGTATATTAATGCATAATAGATCATAAAAACATCATATTATAGTAAGGAATACAAAGACATTGCATAGTAATGCTTAAAAAATGTGAGAAAACTTCAAAGTATAGTATGGCATAAAAATGTCAAAAAACGTCATAGTATAGTATGGCATAAAATGTCGAAAAAACATCATAGTTTATTAAGGCATAAATAGTCATAAAAACGTCTTAGTATAGTAAGGAATACAAACACATTGCATTGTAAGGCATAAAAATGTCAAAAAAACGTCATAGTATAATATGGCATAAAATGTCGAAAAAACATCATAGTTTATTAAGGCATAAATAGTCATAAAAACGTCTTAGTATAGTAAGGAATACAAACACATTGCAT
>NW_019506531.1:0-1343 GCF_002814215.2 Seriola lalandi dorsalis
TTTTTTTGCCTTACTATACTATGTCGTTATTATGACTTTTTATGCCTTACTATACTATGACATTTTTATGACTTTTTATGCCTTACTATACTATGACCTTTTATGCCTTACTATACTATGTCGTTTTTAGGACTTTTTATGCCTTACTATACTATGAATTTTTTTTTCCTTACTATACTATGACTTTTTATGCCTTACTATAATATGTCGTTTTTATGACTTTTTATGCCTTACTATACTATGACCTTTTTTGCCTTACTATACTTATGTTTTTATGACTTTATATGCCTTACTATATTATGACTTTTTATGTCTTACTATACTATGACTTTTTATGCCTTACTATACTATGACGTTTTCATGACTTTTTTTTGCCTTACTATACTAAGTCGTTATTATGACTTTTTATGCCTTACTATACTATGACGTTTTTATGACTTTTTATGCCTTATTATACTGTAACTTTTTATGCCTTACTATACTATGACGTTTTCATTACTTTTTTTTGCCTTACTATACTATGTCGTTATTATGACTTTTTATGCCTTACTATACTATGACATTTTTATGTCTTTTTATGCCTTACTATACTATGACTTTTTATGCCTTACTGTACTATGAATTTTTATGACTTTTCATGCATTACTATACTACGTCGTTTTTATGACTTTTTATGCCTTACTATACTATGACTTTTTATGCCTTACTGTACTATGAATTTTTATGACTTTCTATACTATGTCGTTTTCAGGACTTTTTATGCCTTACTATACTATGAGGTTTTTATGCCTTACTATACTATGACTTTTTATGCATTACTATACTATGACGTTTTTTTGACTTTTTATGCCTTACTATACTATGACGTTTTTAAGACTTTTTAAGCCTTATTTTACTATGTCGTTTTTATGCCTTACTATACGATGACGTTTTTATGACTTGTTATGCCTCACTATACTATGACTTTTTATGCCTTACTATACTATGTCGTTATTATGACTTTTTATGCCTTACTATACTATGACGTTTTTATGACTTTTTATGCCTTATTATACTATGACTTTTTATGCCTTACTATACTATGACGTTTTTATGACTTTTTATGCCTTATTATACTATGACTTTTTATGCCTTACTATACTATGACGTTTTTATGACTTTTTATGCCTTACTATACTATAACGTTTTTAGGACTTTTTTTGCCTTACTATACTATGACTTTTTATGCCTTCCTATACTATGAATTTTTATGACTTTTCATGCATTACTGTACTACGTCGTTTTTATGACTTTTTATGCCTTACTATACTATGACTTTTTATGCCTTACTATACTATGACTTT
>NW_019506532.1:0-914 GCF_002814215.2 Seriola lalandi dorsalis
TTGTCAAAAAACGTCATAGTGTAGTATGGCATAAAACGTCAGAAAAGTCCAATCATTGTATAGCGTAAAATTGTCAAAAAACGTCATGGTATAGTATGGCATAAAACGTCAAAAAACGTCATAGTATAGTATGGCATAAAATTGTCAAAAAATGTCATAGTATAGTATGGCATAAAAACGTCAAAATACGTCATAGTATACTATGGTATAAAATTGTCAAAAAACGTCATAGTATAGTTTAGCGCAAAATTGTCAAAAAACGTTATAGTATAGTATGGCATAAAACGTCAAAAAAGTCCAATCATTTTATAGGGTAAAAATGTTTAAAAACGTCATAGTATAGTATGGCATAAATTCAAAAAATGTCACAGTATAGTTTAGCGTAAAATTGTCAAAAAACGTCATAGTATAGTATGGCATAAAACGTCAAAAAACGTCATAGTATAGTTTAGCGTAAAATTGTCAAAAAACTTTATAGTATAGTATGGCATAAAACATAAAAAAAGTCCAATCATTTTATAGCGTAAAAATGTATAAAAACGTCATAGTATAGTATGGCATAAAACGTCTAAAAATGTCACAGTATAGTTTAGCGTACAATTGTCAAAAAACGTCATAGTATAGTATGGCATAAAATTGTCAAAAAACGTCATAGTATAGTATGGCATAAAATTGTCAAAAAAACGTCATTGTATAGTATGGCATAAAATTGTCAAAAAACGTCATAGTATAGTATGGCATAAAACGTCAAAAAAGTCCAATCATTGTATAGTTGTAAAATTGTCAAAAAACGTCATAGTGTAGTATGGCATAAAACGTCAGAAAAGTCCAATCATTGTATAGCGTAAAATTGTCAAAAAACGTCATGGTATAGTATGGCATAAAACGTCAAAAAACGTCATAGTATAGTATGG
>NW_019506533.1:0-1107 GCF_002814215.2 Seriola lalandi dorsalis
AAAAAACATCATAGTATAGTATGGCATAAAAATGTCAAAAACGTCATAGTATAGTATGGCATGAAAATGTCAAAAAACATCATAGTATAGTATGGCATAAAAATGTAAAAAAACATCATAGTATAGTATGGCATGAAAATATCAAAAACATCATAGTATAGTATGGCATGAAAATGTCAAGAAACATCATAGTATAGTATGGCATAAAAATTTCAAAAAATCATCATGGTATAGTATGGCATGAAAATGTCAAAAAACATCATAGTATAGTATGGCATAAAAATGTAAAAAAACATCATAGTATAGTATGGCATGAAAATGTCAAAAACATCATAGTATAGTATGGCATAAAAATGTCAAAAAACATCATCGTATAGTATGGCATAAAAATGTCAAAAATGTCATAGTATAGTATGGCCTGAAAATGTCAAAAAACATCATAGAATAGTATGGCATAAAAATTTCAAAAAACATCATAGTATAGTATGGCCTGAAAATGTCAAGAAACATCATAGTATGGTATGGCATAAAAATGTCAAAAAACATCATAGTATAGTATGGCATAAAATTTTCAAAAAACATCATACTATAGTATGGCATAAAAACGTCAAAAAACATCATAGTATAATATGGCATAAAAATGTCAAAAACGTCATAGCATAGCATGGCATAAAAATGTCAAAAAACATCATAGTATAGTATGGCATAAAATTTTCAAAAAACATCATACTATAGTATGGCATAAAAACGTCAAAAAACATCATAGTATAATATGGCATAAAAATGTCAAAAACGTCATAGCATAGCATGGCATGAAAATGTCAAAAAACAAAACGTCACAGTATAGTATGGCATGAAAATGTCAAAAAACATCATAGTATAGTATGGCATAAAAATGTCATAAACGTCATAGTATAGTATGGCATGAAAATGTCAAAAAACAAAACGTCACAGTATAGTATGGCATGAAAATGTCAAAAAACATCATAGTATAGTATGGCATAAAAATGTCATAAACGTCATAGTATAGTATTGCATGAAAATGTCAAAAACATCATAGTAGAGTATGGCATAAAAATGTCAAAAAACATCATAGTATAGTATGGC
>NW_019506534.1:0-474 GCF_002814215.2 Seriola lalandi dorsalis
TCAAGAAAAAAAATTTGAACATGTCGAATTCATCAACTGGGGGAATCTGTGAATCTGTGATGAAGATCTGATGGTATGTGATTGTTTTCTCAGCTGCTGTTTCCAAGATCAAAAATCAACTTTGAATATCAACTCTGTTTACTTTCTTATAAAGGAGCTCAGCTGCATTTCCCAAAAACCACTGGTCTGTCAAGTAGTGTGACCTCAGTCTCACCACGAGGTCTGCTTAACACTCCTTTCACTGATACTGTTTTTGGTATATATATATGATATAATATATAATCCACCATACATATATAGTGTAATGATATATATAGAATAATGTATGTGTTTTATACATACTGTATGTATATATGTGTGCGTGTGTGTGTGCGTGTGTGCGTGCGCGTGTGCGTGTGTGCGTGCGTGTGTGTGTGTGCGTGTGTGTGTGTGCGTTTGGTTTTGATGGTTGTTTGTTGTTGGGTGATATGTGTA
>NW_019506535.1:0-956 GCF_002814215.2 Seriola lalandi dorsalis
TCATAGTATAGCATGTTTTAAAACTTCAAAAAATGTCATAGTATAGCATGGCATAAAAAGTCAAAAAAACGTCATAGTATAGTATGGCATAAAATTGTCAAAAAACGTCATAGTATAGTATGGCATAAAATTGTCAAAAAACGTCATGGCATAAAACGTCACAGTATTGTATGGCTTGAAATTGTCAAAAAAAACGTCATAGTATAGCATGTTTTTAAACATCATATTATAGCATGGCATAAAAAGTCAAAAAACGTCATAGTATAGTATGGCATAAAATTGTCAAAAAACGTCATAGTATAGTATGGCATAAAATTGTCAAAAAACGTCATACAATAGTATGGCATAAAACGTCACAGTATTGTATGGCTTGAAATTGTCAAAAAAAACGTCATAGTATAGCATGTTTTAAAACTTCAAAAAATGTCATAGTATAGCATGTTTTAAAACTTCAAAAAATGTCATAGTATAGTATGGCATGAAATTGTCAAAAAATTTCATAGTATCGTATGTTTTAAAACGTCATATTATAGCATGGCATGAAATTGTTAAAAAACGTCATAGTATAATATGGCATAAAAAGTCAAAAAACGTCATAGTAAAGTATGGCATAAAAAGTCAAAAAACGTCATAGTATAGTATGGCATAAAATTGTCAAAAAACGTCATAGTATAGCATGGCATAAAAAGTCAAAAAACGTCATAGTATGGCATAAAAAGTCAAAAAAACGTCATAGTATAGTATGGCATGAAATTGTCAAAAAACGTCATAGTATTGTATGGCATAAAAAGTCAAAAAACGTCATATTAAAGTATGGCATGAAATTGTCAATAAACGTCATTGTATAGTATGGATTAAAACGTCATAGTATAGTATGACTTGAAGTTGTCAAAAAACGTCATAGTACGTTATGGATTAAAACGTCATAGTATAGCATGGCATAAAAAGTCAAAAAA
>NW_019506536.1:0-1581 GCF_002814215.2 Seriola lalandi dorsalis
TTTTATGCCTTACTTTACTATGTCGGTTTTATGATTTTTCATGCCATACAATACTATGTCGTTTTTATGACTTATTATGCCTTGCTCATCTATGACCTTTTTCTGACTTTTTATGCCCTACTATACTATGTCGGTTTTATGACTTTTTATGACATGACATTTTTATGACTTTTTATGCCTTACTATAATATGATGTTTTTAGGACTTTTATGCCTTACTATACCATCACATTTTTATCACTTTTTATGCTCTACTATACTATGACATTTTTATGACTTTTTATGCCTTACTATACTATGTCGTTTTTATGCCTTTTAATGCCTTACTATACTATGTTTTTTTTATGACTTTTTATAACTTACTATACTATAACGTTTTCATGCCTTACTATACTATGATATTTTTCTGACTTTTTAGGCCTTACTGTACTATGACGTTTTTAACAATTTTCATGCCTTACTATACTATGACGTTTTTATGCCTTACTATACTATGACATTTTTCAGACTTTTTATGCCTTATTATACTATGATGTTTTTATCACTTTTTAGGCCTTATTATACTATGACGTTTTTATCACTTTTTATGCCTTATTATACTATGACGTTTTTATCACTTTTTATGCCTTACTATACTATGACGTTTCTATCACTTTTTATGCCTTACTATACTATGTTGTTTTTATGACTTTTATACCTTACTATACGATGATGTTTTTATGACTTTTTATGCCACGAAATTTTTCTGACTTTTTATGCCTTATTATACTATGACGTTTTCATGACTTTTTATGCCTTATTATACTATGACGTTTTCATGACTTTTTATGCCATGACATTTTTATGACTTTTTATGCCTTACTATAATATGATGTTTTTATGACTTTTTATGCCTTACTATACTATGTCGGTTTTATGACTTTTTATGCCATGACATTTTTATGACTTTTTATGCCTTACTATAATATGATGTTTTTATGACTTTTTATGCCTTACTATACTATGTCGGTTTTATGACTTTTTGTGCCATGACATTTTTATGACTTTTTATGCCATGACATTTTTATGACTTTTTATGTCTTACTATAATATGATGTTTTTATGACTTTTTATGCCATGACATTTTTATGACTTTTTATGCCTTACTATACTATGTCGGTTTTATGACTTTTTATGCCATGACATTTTTATGACTTTTTATGTCTTACTATAATATGATGTTTTTATGACTTTTTATGCCATGACATTTTTATGACTTTTTATGCCTTACTATACTATGTCGGTTTTATGACTTTTTATGCCATGACATTTTTATGACTTTTATGCCTTACTATACGATGATGTTTTTATGACTTTTTATGCCACGAAATTTTTCTGACTTTTATGCCTTATTATCCTATGTTGTTTTTATGACTTTTATGCCTTACTATACGATGATGTTTTTATGACTTTTATGCCTTACTTTACTATGTCGGTTTTATGATTTTTCATGCCATACAATACTATGTCGTTTTTATGACTTTTATGCCTTACTTTACTATGTCGGTTTTATGATTTTTCATGCCATACAATACTATGTCGT
>NW_019506537.1:0-633 GCF_002814215.2 Seriola lalandi dorsalis
TGCTTTTAGTTTCTAGATTAGTGTCCCCTGTTCCCTTCTGGTCTGATCTGGTTCTGTCCTTCAGGTTTCTCTACAACTTTGTAATCCTTCAATAAAGAGATTAAAAGCTGCTGCTGCTGTTTATACAGCTCATGTTGTGCTTTGTTCTCCTCTCAGGTCAAAGGGTGGAGGTGGAGGAAGGGGAGGAGTCTGTCCAGCTGCCCTTCAAGACCACACCTCACCTGTCTGGAGACGTCAGAGTGGAGTGGTGGTACGGTTACTACAGGAAGGTCCATGTGTATCAGAACGGTTCTGACAGACCTGAAGAACAGGACCAGGTTTACAGAGACCGAACAGAGATGAAGAAAGATCCACTGAGAACTGGAGACCTCAGTCTGACCCTGAAACACCTCACAGTCAGAGACAGAGGAAGATACACCTGTATAGTCTACAAGGACGGACACTTACTGAGAGGGACAGCAGTGTATCTCTGGGTCAAAGGTCAGTATTGTTTGTTTGTTTCTTGTTGTTTGTCTCTAGTTGTTTGTCTCTGTTTGTTTGTCTCTGGTTGTTTGTCTCTGGTTGTTTGTCTCTGGTTGTTTGTCTCTGGTTGTTTGTCTCTGGTTGTTTGTCTCTGTCTCACTGTCTTCTGTC
>NW_019506538.1:0-548 GCF_002814215.2 Seriola lalandi dorsalis
CAGGGGAGGAGGCTCATGGTGTCTTAACTCCAGTCTCCTATCAAACCCAGTATATATTAAAAAAATAAAAAAACTACTGAATTATGCAAGAACAGAAATGCTAATAGATAATAATTATATAGAAAAATGGGATACTGTAAAAGAAAGAATCAAAAGATTAAGTATTAATTTTAGTAAAGAGGAAAGATGGAAAGAAAAACAGGAAGAACAAAACATCAGGAAGAAACTAGAAGATGAACTGATATTACTAGATAATCAAGGGAATAGAGACTGTGGGAAGTATGAATTATATAAAAATCAATTAAATAATATAGAAAGAAAAAAATGCAAAGGGGCAGCAATTAGATGCAGGTTTCAAAATTTAGTAGAGGGGGAAAAATGTACAGCGTTTTTTTTGGGGCTAGAAAAACAAAAACAGAAGAAAACCATAATTGAAGAACTGAAAGATAAAGACAATAACATCCAAAAAGACAACATAAAAATACTCGAAATCATAACAGAATACTACAAAAACCTGTTCAAAAAAGAAGGCAGCGATATAAGGAAAA
>NW_019506539.1:0-733 GCF_002814215.2 Seriola lalandi dorsalis
TTCACACTAGTCTTAATGGTGTGGCACCTCAGCATATGAGAGATGACCCATGGCGGCCCTTCGGAAGGGAGCGACTCAGAAGGCTGGGGCTGACATATGTTACTCAGCGTGACGAGCCAAGTCCGTAGACACCAAACTTGTGGACTTTGGACAAACTTTTCCGTTGTGACATTCACACTAGTCTTAAAGGTGTGGCACCTCAGCATATGAGAGATGACCCTTCGGAAGGGAGCGACTCAGAAGGCTGGGGCTGACATATGTTACTCAGCGTGACGAGCCGAGGCCGTAGATAGATTTGTGGCCTTTTGACAAAATTTTTCGTCCCAGCAAGCGGGCCTCGGAGACATTTAACGAGGCATCCCTTCCGAAGGGAGCGACTTAGAAGCCTGGGGCTGACATATGTTACTCAGCGTGACGTGACGATTCCGTACATACCAAATTTGTGGGCTTTTGAGAAAATTTTTTGGAAATTATTAAAACACAGAATTAAACCGTGTCTCCCGGCAGCGTATGAGAGACCGCCCATGGCGGCCCTTCGGAAGGCAGCGACTCAGAAGGCTGGGGCTGACATATGTTACTCAGCGTGACGAGCCGAGTCCGTAGACACCAAACTTGTGGACTTTGGACAAACTTTTCCGTTGTGACATTCACACTAGTCTTAATGGTGTGGCACCTCAGCATATGAGAGATGACCCTTCGGAAGGGAGCGACTCAGAAGGCTGGGGCTGACATA
>NW_019506540.1:0-2911 GCF_002814215.2 Seriola lalandi dorsalis
AAAAAAAAAAAAAAAGCTTGTTCCCTTGACACCAAGTGGTTGTAAAATCATCTAATAAGGCTTTAAGTCTTTTTTCAAATGAAAATGTCAAATACTTTAGGTTCCTTATTCTCAAAATTAATATGATCAGAATATATATGTATTGACAGTCCTACTTAAAATCAGGCGATGTTGTTTTACCCACAGGGCTGCCCTGTTGCTCCCGCTCTCCACATATAATGAGAGTGTTTATGTTTAGGCCTAAAAGAAACAAGAGGCTGAAGGAATAACTTGCAACATTTTCATATAAATGCTCACTTCCCTTTCTGCTGGTGTATTATGACTCAACCTACATGTCTGACTCTGAACTCCTAGTGTGAGAGGGACAGTCGTGTAAAGTGCAGGGAAATAATGTGTTTTAGGTGTCCCGCCATATACATAATGTGCTTGCAAATATCACACTGATTAGCTGTTGTTCTGCTGTGAGAAAACACTGTACAAGGCATTTTTCCACCGATAGACCCAGTTTGTTTGGAATAAAGAAAGAGTTAGTTAGCACGAGTGACAGTCACGGTAGCAAAGCAAACGGTACAGCACTTCTGAGAAACGATATCTGTAAAGTACACTGTAAAAACAGAACAGCAGTGTTGTTCGTTTTTTTTATTGTGTTTGTCATGTATCTAAAATGTCGTCTCTCTGTCCTTTGCCAGGTGAGAGTGCGATGAGGAGAGGCTTCAGAGTGTGAGGCCATGGGCTGCACCTCGGCCAAGCAGGTGTCGGCCGTGCCCAACGATGAGGAGGGACGCGGCAAGGCCTACAGCAACGGAGACCTTTTCACGGGTCAGTTTGCACACACACACAGTGATGTCAATAAAAGCTTCACAGCTCCATTTCACAGGGTTAATTGCTCAGCGTAGACCCATTGCCCCATCTGCCCTCACAATATATTCTCTTCATTATAGCTCATAGTCCTCTGGCAGAGTGTTAAGTTCTCCATTTCAGACAATAACTGTCAACACTACAGACAGTTTTATTAGAGTCATCTATGTGCAGAGCTCATGTAAGAGAGGGGAAGTAACCCGTTCAGTGAGACTGCAGTGTTGCAACTCTCAGGTGTCATGCGTCCTTTACATGCTCATATTTGAGCCTGTGCAATAGTCGGATAGAAACGGAGGTGAGGGGGAACATAAAGGTGGGAGGTGAGACTTGATGGTGAGACACACAGCTGAGATTGTATTGCAATTAAAGGGGCACTTCAAAGATTTAACACACAAAGTTCTGTTTGCATGTGACATGGAGTACAATGCAATTCAGAATATTTTTGCCTCTGTAGTTTCAATTTGACCCAGTCTTTTTTAAAAATCTGTCCCCAGCATTATGGAATTGAAATATTAAATCACTGGAGTACTATTTTAAGAGTGTCAATTAGTAATGAAACGATTAATCCAGGGGCAAGATAGAAAAGAAGGAAAAAAACATGTTTATGCGAGACAAAAGTATTTTTCTCAATTTTGTCTAACTGTTGCGTTTTTTTTTATTGTGAAATACTGGATAGTTTGACCCCTTCAAGCCAATGAAGTAATTCAAAAACAATTCACACGAAACTGTAAAAAAGGGAACATCACTTCTTGACTATTCTCCCAAATTCAAACGTATGCAACCTCAGATGAGGGGGGTCATGAGGAGTCGCTGCTTCTGGTCACAAGCCAAAAAGGTTGGGGACAACTGGATTAGCTCAAGAGGCAAATATCAATGATAATTTTAATAAGTGAATAATTGTTCGGCTCTTTTCTCAAGCAAAAAATATCAAATTCCAGCTTCTCCACTGTGAGAATTTGCTGCTTTTCCACAGTTTTGAGGAGAATATTTAAAAATTTTGGATTCTTGGTCGGTGGATCTGAAGATGGCAAATTGTGATTTCATAGTTTTCTAACTTTACAAGTGGCTGTAGCTCAGTTGGTGGAGTGGTGGGCTGGATCACCCCTGGCTCTTTCTGTCCATATGTCAAAGTGTGCTTGAGCAAGACACTAAATCCCCCAAATGTGATGTAATTTTACAGAAAATTGATTAATAGAAGAAAAAAAAGGGGGCAACAGATTAATCAGTCATGAATATAATTGTTAGTTGCAGCCCTAGTTTTAATTATAGCTAGCAGGCTGTTGTGCAGTGAGGGACAGGAATGAAAGTGAAAGCCAGAGAAAGGGAGAGATGATGAGTGGTTGGGAGATTAACAGCGATTAAGAATTAGGAGCAACACTCTGGTATAACTGCTCGCGGGCAGATGGATGTGGCAGATGACGATCCACAGGAGGTCCTCTGTCTCTCTCTCTCTCTGTCTCTCTCTCTCTGTCTCTCTCTCTCTGTCTGTCTCTCTTTCTCTCTCTCTCCGTCATCCCTCTCTCCCCCTGACCCTTCTCCCTCTCTCTTCTTCAGCCTCTCACCCCCCCTCTGCGACCTCTCCTCGACTTGCTGCTCTTTCTCGTCCCCTCTCTTCTCTCTCCGACACTCCAACTCCTAATCCCCCCCGCCACCCCCTCCCTGTGACCTCTCTGCTCTCACGTCTCATTTCCCCCGCCGTCTTTTAAGGAACAACAGAACGAGGCAGGAGATGAGAGACGGAGGGAGATGGGAGGAGTGGAGAGTTTTCCTTGAGAGGGGAAGGGAGAATGACGTGCGTTGACGCTGCTTCTCTCCTTTATTTTTTCCCCTCTCTCCCTCTCTTTCTCCTCAACCTCTCCGTCTCATTTGGATCACCGCTTCGCTACCCCTGCTCAAGGCCTCGTTCTTCCCTTCCTCTTTCTTTCTGTCTCTCTATTTTGGGTCTCTGCCCCCCCCCCACCCCCACCCCCTCCCCTCTTCCTGTCTTCATCTCCCAGTGTTTCTTCTCTCCAGTTCTTTTCCTCTCCTCTCTGGCACAACATTAGGTCAGAGC
>NW_019506541.1:0-1594 GCF_002814215.2 Seriola lalandi dorsalis
AGTGTCTGAATGTGACGAGGAACTGCTGACACCTACAGGCCAGGATGTTCATTACACCTCCCATCAATGTTTTCTATTAATACTAACGATGCTCTAACGGATCCAGACGGTTTATGATCTGTGTTTATTGCCACAATGAACGGATGAACTATTAATAAATGAAACACGTGCTGCATAAAAGACAAAAGGAACCAGTGAGTGAAATGAACGTGGACTCACATCTGAGACGAACTTCGACGTGGCGTCACTTAACGTCTTCAGCATCGGCGTGGCGCTCGCGTAAAACAGAGACATCCGATTGGCCAGCTCGTTGTTGACCTCATTCCCTGCGTCGGCCTGAAAAAAAAACAGGTTGCCGTGGAAACCCAGTCGGGAGTTAAAGAGTCAAATGTTGAATATAGTAATAAAAAAAATACATAATTAACATGAAGTTTCAGCTGCATTTACAAAATTCTGTAGGCACATGAAACATGCCAAGACTATTGCAGCCAGACCCTAAACGCAACAGGAAGTCAGCCATTTTGAATTTCCTCTGCAATTTCCAGACTTTGTGATTTATGGGCGTCGTACTTTAACGAACTCCTTCAAAACAATTCATCAGATCAGCATCATATTTGGTCCGTTTCATCTTTAACCTTCGTGCCGGCGAATTTCAATGTTTCGCCATGAAACAGGAAGTTGTTATAACTATAATATATATACTGTCCAATCTGCCGCACACTTCACATGTTTGATGACAGGCCCAGACTGAAGACATCTGCATGTTAATATGACGTCATACTCATAACGCCACCTACTGAAAACAGGAAGTACCCCTAGAGTAACAATCATCTGCTTTACACCTCATACACAGGAGCATGATGCACGTTGGCTGCATCACTTTTCTCTTATTCTATGTTCTACTGCTGAATCTTACAGACAGGTTGTTGATCCGCATGCGGCTGATGGTGCGGCGGTAGTAGCTGAAGTCGTTCTGGATGGCGGGGTTGGTCATCTGAAACAAAGACGACAGATCAGAGAGCGGACACGTGAGGAGGAGGAGGAGGAGGAGGAGGAGCAGTGGGTGCTGAGCTTGTATAAAGAAGGGGAGGTGGAGGAGGAGGTGAAGAGTCGGAGGTGAAGAAGAGGAGGTGAAGAGTCGGAGGTGAAGAGGCGAAGGTGAAGAGTCGGAGGTGAAGAGGCGGAGGTGAAGAAGAGGAGGTGAAGAGTCGGAGGTGAAGAGTCGGAGGTGAAGAGGCGGAGGTGAAGAGGCGAAGGTGAAGAGGCGGAGGTGAAGAGGCGGAGGTGAAGAGGCGGAGGTGAAGAGGAGGAGGTGAAGAAGAGGAGGTGAAGAGGCGGAGGTGAAGAGGAGGAGGTGAAGAGGCGGAGGTGAAGAGGCGAAGGTGAAGAGGAGGAGGTGAAGAAGAGGAGGTGAAGAGGCGGAGGTGAAGAGGAGGAGGTGAAGAGGAGGAGGTGAAGAGGCGAAGGTGAAGAGGCGGAGGTGAAGAGGCGGAGGTGAAGAGGCGGAGGTGAAGAGGCAAAGGTGAAGAGGCGGAGGTGAAGAGGCGGAGGTGAAGAGGCGGAGGTGAAGAGGCGGAGGTGAAGAGGCGGAGGT
>NW_019506542.1:0-1794 GCF_002814215.2 Seriola lalandi dorsalis
CACACACACACACACACACACAGAGTTCTGCTTCCTGGTCTGAACCCAACAGGTCGAGACTAAAGTCTTGGGTTTCAGGTCTGTTTTAGGTCAGGTAGCAGAACAAACACATTTTGTTGCATAAAGCTTCACAGTCTTGGGAAGGTTCAGATTTTTCAAATTTAATGTATTAATAAATTTTTTATTTGCATCCAATCTGAGAGAGTTCATGTTGGACGGTTCTGCAGAACCCTGTGGATTTTTGTTTTGTTATGTTTTTTAACGTCTAATGTTTTGAGAATAACGTCTCTCTTGAGTGTCTGTGGTTAAAGTACGGTTAAGGTTAGGAAACCAACTACTTGTGCTAAACATGGTATTGGATATAAATCGTGCGCTGCCAAATTGATCATCGAGAACAGAATTTAGGGAAACTGGACCTGTGTGTAACGTTTCAAGCAGACAGCAAAGCCCCGTGGGAAAAAGGGGGAAAGGACTGTCGCCATTACGTGAGGTAAAACTTAAGAATGGATGAGATAAATCAAATACTGGTTTTCTGGGGGAAAAATCATTACCTTGATGTCACAACTGCTAAAAACTCCAGCGGCTTGGAGTTCCTTCAACCCACCATGAATTTGAAAGGTCCCAACAAAAATATTGGGTTTTTGGGTCGGGTTCGTTTTAAAAGTTTAGAGCTTGGATTGGGTTCGCTCACAATTTGAATGTACTTCATCAAGAACTTATTATCCTGTTCTCTCTGACTGTTTGAAATAAAAACAAATACAATAAGCTCTGGCTCCTTGTTTGGGTCTTAGCTTTGCCGGCACCGGTTACGGTTCAGTTGGGTTTCATCTTAAAGACCTAGACCTAACTCATGTACCGTACAATGCACAGAGCACATACTGCAGTTTGTGTTAGACACATGATGCCTCGCTGGCTTGTATAACATACTTGTGTTTGGTGCTGGTGGGCTGATGGTGCAACACAACGACTAACAGAAGATGGCGTCAGGACTACATATTATATACTTATACAACCCGCTCCAGGTTAATCCCACAGGAATCCTATGACCCGAGCCAGGTCCACAAAGAAATGCTTTTCTCAGTTTGGAGTGGAAGAACTTGACTGTCCTGCACAGAGGTGTCACCTCAACCCCCATCCAACACTGGGATGAACCGGTACACCGACTGTATGCAGGACCGTATCACCCACCATCACAGCTGGACTTCATTAAATGATCAACTGTCACCTATGAGTTTAACGTTTAGGTGTCCACATACTTTTGTCGACCTGAACCGAGCTCATTTCTTTGTCCTTAAAAGGGAAAAATGGCAACTGGATTTGAGTGGGGTTTGGTCTCCACATTCGGCAAGACCAGCCGGGTTCATTTGGGTTCATTTGGGTTCAACTGGGTTCGGGGTCTCAGCTGGAAGCCTGTGTGGAACCCTAACACACACACACACACACACACACACACACACACACACGCAGCACAGAGCATATTCCCACATACTTTTGCTTCCAACCAATTTCGTGCAATGTGCAAACATGCTGTAACTGTCCCAACCAATTCAAAGCACCCCGCTCTCATTCTCTGGTTTTGATCACTCGTCCTCTCCCTCTCTCTCTCCCTCTCTCTCTCTCTCTCTCTCTCTCTCTCTCTCTCTCTCTCTCTCTGTTTCTCATTGTGAGGGAATGTGGCGTCTGTCTCATTGTCACAGACGCTGGGAAACATGAAGCCTCATCACCCTGATCACCCTTATCCTCATCTGATGCTCTCCTCTTCCCTGCCTTTACTCCGTCTCTCTCACACACACA
>NW_019506543.1:0-1829 GCF_002814215.2 Seriola lalandi dorsalis
GCCTTACTATACTATGACGTTCTTATGACATTTTATGCCTTACTATGCTATGACTTTTTATGCCTTACTATACCTTGTCGTTTTTATGACTTTTTATGCAATAATATATTATGTCGTTTTTATGACTTTTTATGCCTTGCTATACTATGACTTTTTAAGCTTTACTATACCTTGTCGTTTTTATGACTTTTTATGCCATACTATACTATGACGTTTTTATGACTTTTTATGCCTTACTATACTATGACTTTTTATGCCTTACTTTACTATGTCGTTTTTATGACTTTTTATGCCTTACTATACTATGACGTTTTTATGATTTTTTATACCATACCATACTATGACGTTTTTATGATTTTTTATGCCTTACTATACTATGACTTTTTATGCCTTGTTATACTATGACTTTTTATGACATACCATATTATATCGTTTTATAAGGTTTTCATGACTTTTTTGCCTTACTATACTATTACTGTTTATGCTCTACTTTATTATGAGGTTTTTATATCTTTTCATGCCTTACTATACTATGACATTTTTTTGGCTTTCTATGCCTTACTTTACTATGACCTTTTTTTTACTTTCTATGCCTTAATTTACTAGGACCTTTTTTTGACTTTTTATGCCTTACTATAATGTAACTTTTTATGCTTTAATATAATATAACGTTTTTATGAGTTTTTATGCCTTACTATACTATGACGTTTTTATGACTTTTTATGCCTTACTATACTATTACTTTTTATGCTTTAATATAATATAACGTTTTTATGAGTTTTTATGCCTTACTATACTATGACGTTTTAATGATTTTTTTATGCCTTACTATACTATGACTTTTTATGCCTTACTATACTATGACGTTTTTATGACTTTTTATGCCTTACTATAATATAACTTTTTATGCCGTACTATACTATGACTTTTTATGACTTTTTATGCCTTACTATACTTTGACGTTTCTATGATTTTTTTATGCCTTACTATACTATGACTTTTTAGGCCATGCTATACTAGGACGTTTTTATGACTTTTTAAGCCTTACTATACTATGACATTTTTATGACTTTTTATGCCTTACTATAATATAACTTTTAATGCCTTACCATACTGTGACGTTTTTATGACTTTTTATGCCTTACTATACTATGTCGTTTTTATGACTTTTTATGCCATACTATACTATGACTTTTTATGCCTTGCTATACTATGACATTTTCATCACTTTTTATGCCTTACTATAATATAACTTTTTATGCCTTACTATACTATGACTTTTTATGTCTTTTTATGCCATAATATACTGTGACGTTTTTATGATTTTTTATGCCTTACTATACTATGACTTTTTATGCCTGACTATACTATGTCGTTTTTATGACTTTTTATGCCATAATATATTATGACGTTTTTATGATTTTTTATGCCTTACTATACTATGACTTTTTATGCCTGACTATACTATGTCGTTTTTATGACTTTTTATGCCTTACTATACTATGACTTTTTATGCCTTACTTTACTATGTCGTTTTTATGACTTTTTATGCCTTACTATACTATGACATTTTCATGAGTTTTTATGCCTTACTATACTATGACTTTTTATGCCTGACTATACTATGTCGTTTTTATGACTTTTTATGCCTTACTATACTATGACTTTTTATGCCTTACTTTACTATGTCGTTTTTATGACTTTTTATGCCTTACTATACTATGACTTTTTATGCCTTACTTTACTATGTCGTTTTTATGACTTTTTATGCCTTACTATCCTATGACGTTTTTATGACTTTTTATGCCATACTATACCATGACGTTTTT
>NW_019506544.1:0-1916 GCF_002814215.2 Seriola lalandi dorsalis
TGGGGGTGGGGGTAAAGACACACAGCTGAGGACGGAGGAATGTTCGTTACAGAAGAAGAGACATGTTCCTGTCACTTCCTGTCATTCTCTCACTGTCACATTAAAGGCAAAAAACAACAAAGAGAGATCATGCAGGTCGAACTGAAACCACACGTTCTACGGAGGAGTTTCTCTTTGTGTCACCAGCTGTTCCCGCCTTCACCGCTGCATTGCAAACACGTAACTTTTTGTTTTAAGGTCCCGGTTTTCCTGGTTTTAACAGTTGTACCTTTAGCTGTTGAACTGAGCTGAAACCCAATACTGACATTTCACAGTGATAGTCAAGCTCTGTTGGCTGACATATTATTTTCATTACGATGAATCCTGGGATATGTTGGATCCACCTGTTGGATCCTTCGAAGTCCAGGGAAGAGAAGAAGGAGCCTTTAAAATGAGACAGTCTAATCGCTGTGACGCGGTCGGTCTTCAGACGCTCTGGAGGACGAGACCCTGAAGTGGGACATGAAGTCTGTGTTGCTTTCAGTCACGCAGCCGCTCTGACTCCTCTGACTCCTGACTCCTCTGACTCCTCTGACTCCTCTGACTCCTCTGACTCCTCTGACTCCCCTGACTCCTCTGAATCTCTTGACTCCTCTGAATCTCCTGACTCCCCTGACTCCGCTGCCTCCCCTGACTCCTCTGCCTCCCCTGACTCCTCTGAATCTCTTGACTCCTCTGACTCCTCTGAATCTCCTGACTCCCCTGACTCCTCTGACTCCGCTGCCTCCCCTGACTCCTCTGCCTCCCCTGACTCCTCTGAATCTCTTGACTCCTCTGACTCCTCTGAATCTCCTGACTCCCCTGACTCCTCTGACTCCGCTGCCTCCCCTGACTCCTCTGACTCCTCTGACTCCTCTGAATCTCCTGACTCCCCTGACTCCTCTGACTCCTCTGCCTCCTCTGACTCCCCTGACTCCTCTGAATCTCTTGACTCCTCTGACTCCTCTGAATCTCCTGACTCCCCTGACTCCCCTGACTCCTCTGACTCCCCTGACTCCTCTGACTCCTCTGACTCCTCTGAATCTCCTGACTCCCCTGACTCCTCTGCCTCCTCTGACTCCTCTGACTCCCCTGACTCCTCTGAATCTCTTGACTCCTCTGACTCCTCTGACTCCCCTGACTCCCCTGACTCCCCTGACTCCTCTGACTCCTCTGACTCCCCTGACTCCTCTGACTCCTCTGACTCCCCTGACTCCTCTGACTCCTCTGACTCCGCTGGCAGTTTAAAGATCGACACAGAGACGCTTTAATTAAACTGACCACCCGGGTAATTTAGGAACTGTACCACATAAAATTATATGTACCATGTTCATGATCCCTGTTTTCCTTCATTGTTCCTCTTCCTTTCTTCACCTACGTCACTTCATTTCCTCGTCACTGATTGGCTCTTGTCTTCACCCTTACCACCCCTCATCTACCTGACTGCGTTCACCTGGTCACTCCGAGGTTATGTTGCCTAACTTTTTTATTCTGAACCTAAACTGATTCAGGAGTCTCTGTCAGCATCTGCCGTCTTCACCTGTGATGTCTGTGTGAAGGTGGAACTGAAGCTGGAGATGAAGAGGGAAAAGAGGCAAAATCTCTTTTGGAGCTAAAACATCTATTTCCTGTGCAGATGAGGAAGTGGAGGCCGAGTTTTGTTTCAGAGCCATCAGCTGATAACGATGAAGTATATTGATAATTGGTTCAGACCTTTAACTCACGGCTCCATGTTTAGTCGTTCAGTCAGCTGTGACTCAGGATCGTCACTGACGACACGAGGCAGAACATCAGAGCTGTAAACTATTTATGGTCATTTATTTAGCGGAGCATCTGTCGGGTCCAGATGCTGATTGGTTTTTACTGCAGCTCGTTTTTTTTACTCACATGCTGTTTGA
>NW_019506546.1:0-1317 GCF_002814215.2 Seriola lalandi dorsalis
ACTATGACCTTTTTATGACTTTTTATGCCTTACTATACTATGACTTTTTTATGACGTTTTTATGCCTTACTATACTATTACTTTTTATGCCTTACCATACTATGACATTTTTATTACTTTTTATGCGTTACTATACAATGAGGTTTTTATGACTTTTTATGCCTTACTATACTATGACTTTTTTATGACTTTTTATGCCTCAATATAGTATGACTTTTTATGCCTTACTATACTATGACGTTTTTATATCTTTTTATGCCTTGCTATATTATGTCGTTTTTATGACTTTTTATGCCTTAATCTACTATGACTTTTTATGCCTTACTATACTATGACGTTTTTATAACTTTTTATGCCTTACTATACTATGAATTTTTTATGACTTTTTATGCCTTAATATAGTATGACTTTTTATGCCTTGCTATACTATGACGTTTTTATAACTTTTTATGCCTTAATCTACTATGACTTTTTATGCCTTACTATAATATGACGTTTTTATAACGTTTTATGCCTTACTATACTATGACTTTTTTATGACTTTTTATGCCTTAATATACTATGACTTTTTATGTCTTTCTATACTATGACGTTTTTATGACTTTTTATGCCATACTTTACTATGAAATCTTTTTGCCTTACTATACTATGACGTTTTTATAACTTTTTATGCCTTACTATACTATGACTTTTTTATGACTTTTTATGCCTTAATATACTATGTCGTTTTTTATGACTTTTTATGCCTCAATATAGTATGACTTTTTATGCCTTACTATACTATGAAGTTTTTATAACTTTTTATGCCTTACTATACTATGACTTTTTTATGACTTTTTATGCCTTAATATACTATGACTTTTTATGCCTTACTATACTATGACTTTTTATGCCTTACCATACTATGACATTTTTATTTCTTTTTATGCCTTACTATACAATGACGTTTTTATATCTTTTTATGCCTTGCTATATTATGTCGTTTTTATGACTTTTTATGCCTTAATCTACTATGACTTTTTATGCCTTACTATACTATGACTTTTTTATGACGTTTTATGCCTTACTATACTATGACGTTTTTATTACTTTTTATGCCTTAATCTACTATGACTTTTTATGCCTTACTATACTATGACGTTTTTATGACTTTTTATGCCTTACTATACTATTACTTTTTAATGACTTTTTATGCCTTACTATACTATGACTTTTTATGCCTTACCATACTATGACATTTTTATTACTTTTTATGCCTTACTATACAATGAGGTTTTTATGACTTTTTATGCCTTACTATACTATGAATTTTTTATG
>NW_019506547.1:0-1430 GCF_002814215.2 Seriola lalandi dorsalis
TACTATACTATGAAGTTTTTGTGCCTTACTATACTATGACGTTTTTATGACGTTTTATGCCTTACTATACTATAACCTTTTTTTTAGATTTTATGCCTTACTATACTATGAAGTTTTTGTGCCTTACTATACTATGACATCTTTATGAAATTTTATGCCTTACCATACTATGACGTTTATGCCTCACTATACTATGACATTTTTTTGACATTTTATGCCTTACTATACTATGACGTTTTTATGACATTTTATGCCTTACTATACTATGACGTTTTTATGACATTTTATGCCTCATTATACTATGACATTTTCATGACAGTTTATGCCTTACTATACTATGACGTTTTATGTGTCATTATACTATGACATTTTTTTGACATTTTATGCCTTACTATACTATGGCGTTTTTATGACATTTCATGCCTTACTATACTATGACAATTTTTTGACATTTTATGCCTTACTATACTATGACGTTTTTATGACATTTTATGCCTAACTATACTATGACGTTTTTATGCATTACTATACTGTGACGTTTTTATGACATTTTATGCCTTACTATACTATGATGTTTTATGCTTCACTATACTATTAAATTTTTTTGAGATTTTATGCCTTACTATACTATGATATTTTTATGCCTCATTATACTATGACGTTATTATGCCTTACTATATTATGACTTTTTATGCGGCACTATACTATGACATTTTCAGGACATTTTTATGCCTTACTATACTATGACTTTTTATGCCTCACTATACTATGACATTTTTTTAACATTTTATGTCTTACTATACTATGACGTTATTATGACATTTTATGCCTTACTATACTATGACGTTTTATACCTCACTATACTATGAAATTTTTTTGACATTTTATGCCTTACTATACTATGACATTTTCATGACAGTTTATGCCTTACTATACTATGACGTTTTATGTCTCACTATACCATGACATTTTTTTGACATTTTATGCCTTACTATACTATGACGTTTTTATGACATTTTATGCCTTACAATACTATGATGTTTTATGGCTCAGTATAATATGACATTTTTTCGATATTTTATGCCTTACTATACTATAACGTTTTTATGACATTTCATGCCTTACTATACTATGACATTTTTTTGACATTTTATGCCTTACTATACTATGACGTTTTTATGACATTTTATGCCTTACTATACTATGACGTTTTTATGCCTCACTATACAATGACATTTTTTTGACATTTTATGTCTTACTATACTATGACGTTTTTATGCCTCACTATACTATGACCTTTTTTTTAGATCTTATGCCTTGCTATACTATGAAGTTTTTGTGCCTTACTATACTATGACATCTTTATGAAATTTTATGCCTTACTATACTATGACGTTTTTATGACATTTTATGCCTTACTATACTATGAC
>NW_019506548.1:0-1897 GCF_002814215.2 Seriola lalandi dorsalis
CCTGAAAATAAAATAAAGACAGAGGAATGATTAACGACAGGGATACAGTCATATGCCTTCTCTATATTAATGCAAAAAGACGGCGATGTATTTTAAATATTTCTGGAGTAAATACTTACGCCCGATTTTGAGCACGAGCAGCATATGTATTATGATCAGCATTCTCTGATTTCACCAGCTGGGACAGCAGTTAATTTAGACCCCACTATAACAAGATTCGACTTAATGTAGTCATAGCAAATGGGAGGGAACGATTTCAGAGCGACCTGATTGGCCTTTTGTTATGTTGCTGTTACACTGTACTACCACAGTGGAAAGAAATTCAACTAAACTTTCCATATTAAGAACATGAAACAACACCAGTAGCATCTGTTTGTTGTGTGATATTTAGTTCTCATGATGGGTTCCCAAATCTGACACTTTAAACACAGAAGGTCTTATAGGAGAGATATTGTAAACTCAACAGATATGTTGAGTTTACAATATGTTTCCTGTGAAAAAAATCAACAGCAAAGTGTTTTATTGCAGGCGGCAAAACACTAAAGCAATGATTTTATTAATTAAAATACTATCAGTGTGTATTACATTTTTTTTTACAATCTATACAACAGTTATTGAAAATCATCAAAATTGCATGCAAGCCTGCTGGTGACAGCAGTGAAAAAGTCAGGGAGTCATCATACTGATTAGGATTCATCCTCTGGGGACTATGATTATCTGTTCAAAATGCCATGGCAACAGCTGCCATGATATTTCAGTTAGGACCAAAGAGATGGTCTAACCACCAACGCTGACATCAGTAAATCCATGCTGCTAGCAAGGTTAAAAACCTACCAGGGCATTTATAACAGAGAAAACCAGGAAGGACCGGCCAATCCAGGTGCCCCTCAACATCAGTAATGACCCGCCCACTTCGCCTGTCAGTCATCTGTAGTGAAACACGTCAGCTGGGCAGAAGCCTATCCCAACATGCATTAGGTGAAAGGCAGTAGCAGTTTCTGGGCTTTCACAGAAACTCAAAGGACAAATCAGAGTTCACGATATTACTGGGACCCATGTGAACCTGGAGCGATACGCAGTTAAACTCCACTCATGAAAAAGCAAGAGGGACAATGCAAACATCTCTCTTTTTAAAGGAAGCTTTGTTCCTACATTAACTGCAAGTACAAAACTGCATAAACTACATGAAGCGCTTTGCCAGTATAAACTACCATGAGATCCAGCGGCCTGGGTTCTTCCACCTGAACTACACTTTATGGTATTTTCTCTAAATGATATATCCTTATTTAAACTTATATGAAATTAATGTCTAATAATATTAATGTGTAATTTTAACACCTGAACTTATCACTGTTAACCTTCGGCTTTCACTTTATCTTACTTTTATTAAACCAACAAAGAGGAAAATGATGTGAAATCATTTACCAAGAATTTAAATGAAGTAAGATAAAATCCTTCAGAGTCATTCTAAGGCATCACTTAATCAAAAACAAAAACAAACAAAAAAACAAACAAACAAACAAAAGAAAACACAACAGCCCTTTTTCTACCAAGATAATGGAAAAATCAAACGACCTGGCAGGATATACTTTATGAGTTTAAGATGGCATGAATTATGCATGAATCAACAACAACAACAACAACAACAACAACAACAACAACAACAATAATTTACTGGTTATACTCTGAATGCAGTTTGGGTGAGATGTGTGTGTGGTAACTTACAGCTGTACTGATGGCATCTTCACTCACACCAGTTACTGGTCAGCAGTTCAACAGTCTCCTGTTCCGGCCACAGTCCCACTGACGAGTCCCGGTGGTGATGGAAGAAAAGAAAATCCAACCTCGGTCTCAGTTGCAGCGAGAAAAGGAAACAGGTCCCGCTCAACACCAGAGA
>NW_019506549.1:0-982 GCF_002814215.2 Seriola lalandi dorsalis
CTTCACCTGATGAGAGAACCTCCACTGTCTCACTGCTGCAGCCTCAACATGAGCCTCCACACACTTAGAGAAAAGCCTCATCCTCACTCAGTGAACATGTGACCTGTCAGACGGAGCCTGGACACAGGGCTCATACATTCACATCATTTAGCCAATCAGATGAATCCTCAGCTGGCTGTCAGCTGCCCTCACATCAATGGTGTCAGTCTGGACCCTGTGAGGTCAGCTAGCACCATGGTGGAGGAATCACAGGAGCTGTACGTGCTCACTTAGTATTTATTCATCACAATATGGAACAGTGTCAACCTGAGGTCAAAGGTCAGAGAAGAAGACTGAGGTCAGAGGTCAGAGCAGGAGACTGAGGTCAGAGATCAGAGCAGGAGACTGAGGTCAGAGATCAGAGCAGGAGACTGAGGTCAAAGGTCAGAGCAGGAGACTGAGGTCAGAGGTCAGAGAAGAAGACTGAGATCAGAGCAGGAGACTGAGGTCAAAGGTTAGAGCAGGAGACTGAGGTCAGAGCAGGAGAGTGAGGTCAGAGCAGGAGACTGAGGTCAGAGATCAAAGCAGTAGACTGAGGTCAAAGGTCAGAGCAGGAGTCTGAAGTCAGAGCAGGAGACTGAGGTCAAAGGTCAGAGCAGGAGACTGAGGTCAAAGGTCAGAGCAGGAGACTGAGGTCAGAGATCAGAGCAGAAGACTGAGGTCAAAGGTCAGAGCAGGAGACTGAGGTCAGAGGTCAGAGGAGAATTGAACTCAGTTTGATGTGAATTGATCATAAATGTTGTTTGTTGTTGTTAATGTTTTAATCTCATGTTGTTGTTTGTGTCCAACACAGAACATCGTAACCAGTGGCTCTTCACTGATGAGTGGCTGAAGATAAAAGGTGTGTGTGTGTGTGTGTGTGTGTCTGTGTGTCTGTGTGTCTGTGTGTGTGTGTGTTTCTGTGTGTGTCTGTGTGTGTGTGTGTGTGTGTGTGTGTGTGTGT
>NW_019506550.1:0-1116 GCF_002814215.2 Seriola lalandi dorsalis
TAAGGCATAAAAGGTCATAAAAATGTCATAGTATCTCAAGGAATACAACAACATAGTATATTGAGGCATAAAATTGGCACAAAATGTCATAGTTTAGTATGGCATAAAACGTTGAAAAAACATCATAATATATTATGGTATAAAAGGCCACAAAAACGTCATAGTATGGCAAGGAATACAACAACATAGTGTAGAAAGGTATAAAAATGCCAAGAAACGTCATAGTATGGTGTGGCACAAAATGTCAAAAAAAAACATCACAGAAGATTAAGGTATAAAAGTTCTTAAAAACCTCATAGGAGGGTAAGACATAAGGCGACATAGTATAGTAAGGCATAAAATTGCCAAAAAACATCATAGTATATTATGGCATAAAAATTTTAAAAAACGTCATAGTATAGTATGCCAGAAAATGTCAAAAAACCATCATAGTATTTTAAGGCATAAAAGGTCATAAAAACCTCATGGTATGGCAAGGAATACAACGACATAGTGTAGAAAGGCATAAAAATGTCACAAAATGTCATAGTTTAATATGGCATAAAAATGCCAAAAAAACGTCATAGTATAGTATGGCACAAAATGTCAAAAAAACATCATAGTATTTTAAGGCATAAAAGGTCATAAAAATATCATAGTATGCCAAGGAATACAACAAAATAGTATATCAAGGCATAAAAATGGCACAAAATGTCATAGTTTAATATGGCATAAAACTTCAAAAAAACGTCATAGTATAGTATGGCATAAAATGTCAAAAAAACATCATAGTATATTATGGCATAAAAGGTCATAAAAACCTCATGGTATGGCAAGGAATACAACAACATGGTATAGAAACTTCTTAGTACAGTATGGCATAAAAATTGCAAAAAACGTCATAGTATAGTATGGCATGAAATGTCAAAAAAACATCATAGTATATTATGGCATAAAAGGTCATAAAAACCTCATGGTATGGCAAGGAATACAACAACATGGTATAGTAAGGCATGAATATACCAAAAAACCACATAGTATAGTATGGCATGAAAATTTGAAAAATGTCATAGTATAGTATGCCAGAAAATGTCAAAAAAACATCATAGTATTTTAAGGCATAAAAGGTCATAAAAA
>NW_019506551.1:0-956 GCF_002814215.2 Seriola lalandi dorsalis
AAATGGCCCTGTTGCTGTTCAGAAATCATCATACGATTACTCCCTCAGCTCTCACCCTCTTTCACACACGACACACTCAGTGTGGTGCTTTCCTGCTTAGATCACTTACTTGCTCCTTATGTGAGTTAAGAGGATTTGCTCTTTTTTTTCAGCTGGCCAGCTCAAAGAATGTCTATGACTGACTGACTGACTGACTGACTGAGTGATAGAGTTGAGTGATAGTGATCGGAGAATTCCATGTGACTATATGGGAGTTGGAATTGTCACAAATAGTTTCTATTAGAGGACGTTCACAGCCCTTCAATGTTGCCAACTTAGACACTAGACTGAAACCAGCTGACACTAGAAAAACCAGCTGACACCAGACTAACCAGCTGACACTAGACTGAAACCAGCTGATACTAGACTGAAACCAGCTGACAGTAGACTGAAACCACCTGATACTAGACTGAAAGCAGCTGACAGTAAACTGAAACCAGCTGACAGTAGAAAAACCAGCTGACACTAGACTAACCAGCTGACACTAGACTGAAACCAGCTGATACTAGACTGAAACCAGCTGACAGTAGACTGAAACCACCTGATACTAGGCTGAAAGCAGCTGACAGTAAACTGAAACCAGCTGACAGTAGAAAAACCAGCTGACGCTAGACTGAAACCAGCTGATACTAGACTGAAACTAGCTGACATTAGACTGAAACCAGCTGATACTAGACTGAAACCAGCTGATACTAGACTGAAACTAGCTGACATTAGACTGAAACCAGCTGATACTAGACTGAAACCAGCTGATACTAGACTGAAACCACCTCACGCTAGACTGAATTTAAATAGGACCTGATGATCAGTTGTTTACAGCAGATCCTCAACAGTTTTTAACTACGTCCTCAGTTTCACACATACACGATCCAGACATATACTAGATGTTTGGAGTATTTTGCTGAAAACATTTGCCT
>NW_019506552.1:0-1239 GCF_002814215.2 Seriola lalandi dorsalis
TTTGTGCCTGACTATACTATGACGTTTTTTGCCATTTCTATGCCTTATTATACTATGATGTTTTTTTGAAATTCTATGCCATACTATACTATGACGTTTTTTGCCATTTTTATGCTCTACTATAATATGTATATTTTTGCCATTTTTATGCCTGACTATACTATGACTTTTTTTGGCATTTTTATGCTTACTAGAATATGACTTTTTTGGCATTTTTATGCCTTACTATACTGTGACGTTTTGTGCCTGACTATAATATGACGTTTTTTGCCATTTTTATGCTCTACTATAATATGTATTTTTTTGAAATTTTATGCCATACTATACTATGACGTTTTTTTGCCATTTTTATGCTCTACTAGAATATGACTTTTTTTGGCATTTTTTTTGCCTTACTATACTGTGACATTTTGTGCCTGACTATACTATGACGTTTTTTTGCCATTTCTATGCTCTACTAGAATATGACTTTTTTGGCATTTTTATGCTCTACTATAATATGTATTTTTTTGGCATTTTTATGCCTGACTATACTATGACGTTTTTTGCCATTTTTATGCTTTACTAGAATATGACTTTTTTTGGCATTTTTTTCCCTTACTATACCGTGACGTTTTGTGCCTGCCTATACTATGACGTTTTTTGCCATTTTTATGCTCTACTATAATATTACTTTTTTTGGCATTTTTATGCCTTACTATACTGTGATGTTTTTTTGAAATTTTATGCTTATGATGTTTTTTGACATTTTTATGCTCTACTATAATATTACTTTTTTTGGCATTTTTATGCCTTACTATACTGTGATGTTTTGTGCCTGACTATATTATGACGTTTTTTGACATTTTCATGCTCTACTATAAAATGCCTTTTTTTGGCATTTTTTTGCCTTACCATACTGTAACGTTTTGTCCTTGACTATAATATGACGTTTTTTGCCATTGTTATGCTCTACTAGCATATGACTTTTTTGGCATTTTTATGCCTTACTATACTGTGACGTTTTGTGCCTGACTATACAATGACGTTTTTTGACATTTTTATGCTCTACTATAATATGACTTTTTTTTGCATTTTTATGCTTTACTATACTGTGACGTTTTGTGCCTGACTATACTATGACGTTTTTTTGCCATTTTTATGCTCTACTAGAATATGACTTTTTTTGGCATTTTTTTGCCTTACTATACTGTGATGTTTTGTGCCTGACTATACTATGACGTTTTTTGCCATTTTTAT
>NW_019506553.1:0-908 GCF_002814215.2 Seriola lalandi dorsalis
AAATTTCTGGTTTATAATAAGAGGTGTGTGATAGGATGGCAAGACAACACTTGTTGGAAAGAATAGAATCTAAACTTTACAATGAGGTATTACTTGAGTAAATCAGATAATGCTATCCTGAAATAGCAGCTTAAATATAGGGAACCAGATTTGACCTCTGATCCAACTCTGAAAACTGCCTAAAATTGACCAAATTAAATGTGTGGTTAATAACAGGAGGTTTGTGATAAGATGGAAAGCCAACACATGTTGAAAGAATAGAATATAAGCTTTACAATGAGGTATTACTCCATTAAATCAGATAATGCTATCCTGAAATACATTACATGTCTGGTTAATAACAAGAGGTTTGTGTTAGGATAGAAAGCCGAAAATTGTTGGAAAGAAGGGAATCTAAGCTTTACAATGAGGTATTACTCCAGTAAATTAGATAATGCTATCATGAAATAGCAGCTTAAGAGACCAGATTTGACCTCTGACCCAGCACTGAAAGCTGCCTAAAATTGACCAAGTTAAATGTCTGGTTAATAACAAGAGGTTTGTGATAGGATGGAAAGCAAACACATGTTGGAAAGAATAGAATATAAGCTTTACAATGAGGTATTACTGCAGTAAATCAGATAATGCTATCCTGAAATAGCAGCTTTAATGTAGAGACCAGATTTGACCTCTGATCCAGCTCTGAAAACTGCCTAAAATTGACCAAATTAAATGTGTGGTTAATTACATGGGGTTTGTGATAAGATGGAAAAACAACACTTGTTGGAAAGAATAGAATATAAGCTTCACAATGAGGTATTACTCCAATAAATCAGATAATGCTATCCTGAAATATCAGCTTAAATATAGAGACCAGATATGACCTCTGACCCAGCACTGAAAGCTGCCTAAAATTGACCACAATAAAT
>NW_019506554.1:0-883 GCF_002814215.2 Seriola lalandi dorsalis
TTACTATACTATGAAGTTTTTATGCCTTACTGTAATATGGCATATTTATACCTTACTTTACTATGACGTTTTTTGCCATTTTTATGCCCTTAATATAATATAACATTTTTTTTGCATTTTTATGCCTTACTATTCTATGATGTTTTTTTTCCATTTTTTTGCCTTACTATATATACTAAGATGTTTTTATGCCTTACTATACTATGACGTTTTTTTTTGCATTTTTATGCCTTACTATAATATCGTGTTTTTTATTTACCTTATTATAATATGACGTATTTTGACATTTGTGCCTTACTATACTGTGACTTTTTTTTGCATTTGTATGCCTTACTATACTATGAGGCTTTTATACATTATATTCTATGGCGTTTTTTTCATTTTTTTGCCTTACCATACTATGACGTTTTTATGCCTTACCATAATATGGCGTATTTATGCCTTACTATATTATGACGTTTTTTTTGTATTTCTATACCTTACTATACTATGACGTTTTTTGCCATTTTTATGCCTTATTATAGTATGACGTATTTTTACATTTTTGTGCCTTACTATACTGAGACGTTTTTTTTGCATTTTTATGCCCTTAATATACTATACGTTTTTGGCCATTTTCATGCCTTATTATATTACGATGTATTTTGACATTTTTATGCCTTATTTTAGTATGATGTATTTTGTCATTTTTGTGCCTTACTATACTATGACTTTTTTTTGTACTTTTATGCCCTTTATATACTATAACGTTTTTTTTGCATTTTTATGCCTTACTATACTATGACATTTTTATGCCTTACTATAATATGGCGTTTTTATGCCTTACTATACTATAACGTTTTTTTTGCATTTTTATGTCTTACTATTCTATGACGTTTTTTTT
>NW_019506555.1:0-1561 GCF_002814215.2 Seriola lalandi dorsalis
AAAAACCTCATAGTATAGTATGGCATAGAATTATCAAAAAAATTCATAGTATTGTATGGATTAAAATGTCATAATATAGTAAGGTATAAAAATATTAAAAAAAACGTCATAGTATAGTATGGTATAAAAATGTCGAAAATCGTCATAGTATAGTATGGCATAAAATTGTCCAAAAAATTCATAGTATTGTGTGGATTGAATGTCATAGTATAGTATGGTATAAAAATGTAAAAAAAAAAAAAAAAAAACGTCATTGTATAGTATGGCATAAAAATGTCAAAAAATATCAAATTATAGTATGGCATAAAATTATCAAAAAAAATCATAGTATTGTATGGATTAAAATGTCATAGTATAGTAAGGTATGTAAATATTTTAAAAAACGTATTAGTATAGTATGGCAAAAAAAATGTCGAAAAAACGTCATATTATAGTATTGCATAAAAATGTAAAAAAAACGTCATAGTATATTATGGCATAAAAATGTAAAAAAATATCAAATTATAGTATGGCTGGAATTTATTAAAAAAAATCATAGTATTGTATGGATTGAAACATCATAGTAGAGTAAGGTATGTAAATATAAAAAAAAATTATTAGTATAGTATGGCATAAAAATGTCGAAAATCGTCATAGTATAGTAAGGCATAAAAATGTCGAAAAAACGTCATAGTATAGTATGGCATGAAATTATCAAAAAAATTAATAGTATTGTGTGGATTGAAATGTCATAGTATAGTATGGTATAAAAATGTCGAAAATCTTCATAGTATAGTATGGCATTAAAATGTTTAAAAACGTCATATTATAATATAGCATAAAAATGTCAAAAAATGTCATAGTACAGAATGGCATAAAATTATCAAAAAAATGCATAGTATTGTGTGGATTGAAATGTCATAGTATAGTATGGTATAAAAATATTAAAAAAATGTCATAGTATAGTATTGGATAAAAATGTCAAAAAAAACGTCATAGTATACTATGGCATAAAAATGTCAAAAAATATCAAATTATCATATAGCATGAAATTATCAAAAAAATTCATAGTATTGTATGGATTAAAATGTCATAGTATAGTAAGGTATGAAAATATAAAAAAAGAGTATTAGTATAGTATGGCATAAAAATGTCGAAAATCGTCATAGTATAGTAGGGCATAAAAATGTCAAAAAAACGTCATAGTATAGTATGGCATAAAAATGTCGAAAATCGTCATAGTATAGTATGGCATAAAAATGTAAAAAAAAATGTCATAGTATTGGGTGGATTGAAATGTCATAGTATAGTATGGTATAAAAATATTTTAAAAATTCATAGTATAGTATTGCATAAAAATGTCAAAAAAAACGTCATAGTATAGTATTGCATAAAAATGTCAAAAAAAAACCTCATGGTATATTATGGCATAAAATTATGAAAAAAATTCATAGTATTGTGTGAATTGAAATGTCATAGTATAGTATGGCATAAAATTATGAAAAAAATTCATAGTATTGTATGGATTGAAATGTCATAGTATAGTAAGGTATGAAAATATTTAAAAAATATCAAATTATCG
>NW_019506556.1:0-1683 GCF_002814215.2 Seriola lalandi dorsalis
ACATTTTTATGCCTTACTATACTATGACGTTTTTTTTCACATTTTTATGCCTTACTATACTATAACGTTTTTTCACATTTTTATCCATTGCTATAGCATGACGTTTTTATGCCTTACTATACTGACATTTTTTTACATTTTTATGCCTTACTATACTCTGACTTTTTTTTCACATTTTTTTGCCTTACTATACTATGACGTTTTTTTTCACATTTTTATGTCTTACTATACTATGACGTTTTTTGACATTTCTATGCCTTACTATACTATGACGTTTTTTCACATTTTTATGCCTTACTATACTATGACGTTTTTATGCCTTACTATACTATGACATTTTTTTACATTTTTATGACTTACTATACTATGACTTTTTTTTCACATTTTTATGCCTTACTATAGTTTGACGTTTTTTGACATTTTTATGCATTACTATAGTTTGACGTTTTTTGACATTTTATGCCTCATTATACCATGACAACTTTATGCCTTACTATACTATGACGTTTTTTGACACTTTTATGCATTACTATAGTTTTACATTTTTTGACATTTTTATGCCTAACTATACTATGACGTTTTTTGACATTTTTATGCATTACTATAGTTTGACGTTTTTTGTCATTTTATGCCTCATTATACCATGACAACTTTATGCCTTACTATACTATGACGTTTTTTGACACTTTTATGCATTACTATAGTTTGACATTTTTTGACATTTTTATGCCTTACTATACTATGACGTTTTTGGACATTTTTATGCCTTACTATACTATGACGCTTTTGGACATTTTAATGCTCATTATACCATGACAACTCTATGCCTTACTATACTATAACGTTTTTTGACATTTTTATGCCTTACTATACTATGACGTTTTTTGACATTTTAATGCTCATTATACCATGACAACTCTATGCCTTACTATACTATGACGTTTTTTGACATTTTTATGCCTTACTATACTATGACATTTTTTTTCACATTTTTATGCCTTACTATACTATGACGTTTTTTTTCACATTTTTATGCCTTACTAAACTATGACGTTTTTTTTTCACATTTTTATGTCTTACTATACTATGACATTTTTTGACATTTTATGCCTCATTATACCATGACAACTCTATGCCTTAGGGTTAGGGTGTTTTTTTTTCACATTTTTATGCCTTACTAATCTATGACTTTTTTTTCACATTTTTATGCCTTACTATACTATGACGTTTTTTGACATTTTTATGCATTACTATAGTTTGACATTTTTTGACATTTTATGCCTCATTATACCATGACAACTCTATGCCTTACTATACTATGACGTTTTTTGACATTTTTATGCCTTACTATACTATGACGTTTTTTTTCACATTTTTATGCCTTACTATACTATGACGTTTTTTTTTCACATTTTTATGCCTTACTAAACTATGACGTTTTTTTTTTCACATTTTTATGTCTTACTATACTATGACATTTTTTGACATTTTTATGCATTACTATAGTTTGACGTTTTTTGACATTTTTATCCATTACTATAGCATGATGTTTTTATGCCTTACTATACTATGACATTTTTTTACATTTTTATAACTTACTATACTATGACTTTTTTTTCACATTTTTATGCCTTACTAATCTATGACTTTTTTTTCACATTTTTATGCCTTACTATACTATGA
>NW_019506557.1:0-1003 GCF_002814215.2 Seriola lalandi dorsalis
CATAGTATACTAAGACATAAAATGTCATAGTATAGTAATGCATAAAAAGATAAAAAAATGTCATAGTATAGTAAGGCATAAAAATGTCAAAAAATGTAATAATATAGTAAGGCATAAAAACGTCAAAAAATGTCATAGTATAGTAAGGGATAAAAACGTCATAGTATAGTATGGGATAAAAATGTCAAAAAATGTCATAGTATAGCAAGTCATAAAAATGTCAAAAAAACGTCATAGTATACTAAGACATAAAATGTCATAGTATAGTGAGCCATAAAAAGATAAAAAAATGTCATGGTATAGTAAGGCATAAAAACGTCAAAAAATGTCATAGTATACTAAGACAAAAAATGTCATAGTATAGTAAGGCATAAAAACATCAAAAAATGTCATAGTATAGCAAGTCATAAAAATGTCAAAAAAACGTCATAGTATACTAAGACATAAAATGTCATAGTATAGTGGGGCATAAAAAGATAAAAAAATGTCATAGTATAGTAAGGCATAAAAACATCAAAAAATGTTATAGTAAAGTAAGGGATAAAAATGTCAAAAATTGTCATAATATAGCAAGGGATAAAAATCTCAAAAAATGTCACAGTATAGTAAGGGATAAAAACTTCATAGTATAGTAAGGGATAAAAATGTCAAAAAATGTCATAGTATAGTAAGGGATAAAAACGTCATAGTATAGTATGGGATAAAAATGTCAAAAAATGTCATAGTATACCAAATCATAAAAATGTCAAAAAAACGTCATAGTATAGTAAGACATAAAATGTCATATTATAGTAAGGCATAAAAATGTCAAAAAATGTCGTAGTATAGTAAGGGATAAAAATGTCAAAAAATGTCATAGTATAGTAAGGGATAAAAACGTCATAGTATAGCATGGGATAAAAATTTTAAAAAATGTCATATTATAGCAAGTCATAAAAATGTCAAAAATTGTCATAATATAGCAAGGGATAAAAATGTCAAAAAATGTCACAGTATAGTAAGG
>NW_019506558.1:0-949 GCF_002814215.2 Seriola lalandi dorsalis
GGACTGTAGAGGACTGTAGTGGACTGTAGAGGACTGTAGAGGACTGTAGAGGACTGTAGAGGACTGTAGAGGACTGTAGTGGACTGTAGAGGACTGTAGAGGACTGTAGAGGACTGTAGAGGACTGTAGAGGACTGTAAAGGACTGTAGTGGACTGTAGAGGACTGTAGAGGACTGTAGTGGACTGTAGAGGACTGTAGTGGACTGTAGAGGACTGTAGTGGACTGTAGTGGACTGTAGAGGACTGTAGTGGACTGTAGTGCACTGTAGAGGACTGTAGAGGACTGTAGTGGACTGTAGAGGACTGTAGTGGACTGTAGTGTACTGTAGAGGACTGTAGAGGACTGTAGAGGACTGTAGTGGACTGTAGTGGACTGTAGAGGACTGTAGTGGACTGTAGAGGACTGTAGAGGACTGTAGAGGACTGTAAAGGACTGTAGAGGACTGTAGAGGACTGTAGTGGACTGTAGTGGACTGTAGTGGTGTCTGAGCAGACGTCAGCCTCCACATCTTTCCTCCTGACGATGTTTTAATGATTCAGTCTAGACAGAAACTGTTTCTGAGCGATGGACGTCAGTGATTGACATGTTCTGCTGGAGTGACCTCTGACCTCACATCATGATGTATGTGGGAATTACAGCCGATACAACGGCCCTGGAAATAAAATAATGAGCATGAAGTTAATTTAAAGTGATTTTTCTTCCTGTTAATTTGGAAAAAACAATCTCAAACGTAACAAATGTAACAGTTCATTTAACCTGAGCTTGATGATTATTATCAACTGCTGTTTCCAAGGCCAAGAATTTAGTTGTTTAATTAAGTTTTAATTAGTTTTCAGTTTTTTTACCATCAGCTAATTTTCCAATTAGTTCCTGTTGGTTTAGAAATGAATTGATCAGAGATGACGAAGAGAAATCATCAAATATTCACATTTATGAAGATGAACTTTA
>NW_019506559.1:0-1448 GCF_002814215.2 Seriola lalandi dorsalis
GTATAATAAAGCATAAAAAGTCATATTATAGTAAGGCATAAAAAGTCATTAAAACGACATAGTATAGTAAGGCATAAAAAATGTCACAGTTTAGTAAATCATAAAAATGTCATAGTATAGTAAGGCATAAAATATGTCATAGTTTAGAAAATTATAAAAATTTCATAGTATAGTAGGGCATAAGAAATGTCATAGTATAGTAAGGCATAAGAAATGTCATAGTATATAATAAGGCACAAAAAATTTCATAGTTTATTAAATCATACAAAATGTCATAGATTAGTAATCCATAAAAAATGTCATAATAAATCATAAAAAATGCCATAGTATAGTAAGGCATAAAAAATGTCATAGTTTAGTAAATCATAAAAAATGTCCCAATAAATCATAAAAAATGTCATAGTATAGTAAGGTATAAAAAATGTCATATTTTAGGAAATCATAAAAAATGATATAATAAATCATAAAAAATGTCATAGTATAGTAAGGCATAAAAAATGTCATAGTATAGTAAATCATAAAAAGTGTCACAATAAGTCATAATAAATGTCATAGTATAGTAAGGCATAAAAAATGTCATAGTATAGTAAGGCATAAAAAATGTCATAGTTTAGTAAATCATACAAAATGTCATAATAAATCATAAAAAATGTCATAGTATAGTAAGTCATAAAAAATGTCATAGTTTAGTAAATCATACAAAATGTCATAATAAATCATAAAAAATGTCATAGTATAGTAAGGCATAAAAAATGTCATAGTTTAGTAAATCATAAAAAATGTCACAATAAATCATAAAAAATGTCATAGTATAGTAAGGCATAAAAAATGTCACAGTTTAGTAAATCATAAAAAATGTCATAAAAAATTATAAAAAATGTCATGGTATAGTAAGTCATAAAAAATGTCATAGTTTAGTAATCCATAAAAAATGTCATAATAAATCATAAAAAATGCCATAGTATAGTAAGGCATAAAAAATGTCACAGTTTAGTAAATCATACAAAATGTCATAAAAAATCATAAAAATGTCATAGTATAGTAAGGCATAAAATATGTCATAGTTTAGAAAATTATAAAAATTTCATAGTATAGTAAGGTATAAAAAATGTCATATTTTAGGAAATCAATTAAAATGTCATAATAAATCATAAAAAATGTCATAGTATAGTAAGGCATAAAAAATGTCATAGTTTATTAAATCATACAAAATGTCATAGTTTAGTAATCCATAAAAAATGTCATAATAAATCATAAAAAATGTCATAGTATAGTAAGGCATAAAAAATGTCATAGTATAGTAAATCATAAAAAGTGTCACAATAAGTCATAAGAAATGTCATAGTATAGTAAGGCATAAAAAAATGTCATAGTGTAGTAAGGCATAAAAAATGTCATAGTTTAGTAAATCATACAAAATGTCATAATAAATCATAAAAAATGTCATA
>NW_019506560.1:0-704 GCF_002814215.2 Seriola lalandi dorsalis
ATACTGTGACATTTGTTGACGTTTTTATGCCTTACTATACTATGATATTTTTTAATGTTTTTTTGCCATACTAGAATATGACGTTTTTTGACCTATTTATGCCTTACTATAGCAAGACATTTTATGCCTTATTATACTGTGACATTTCTTGACGTTTTTATGCCTTACTATACTATGATATTTTTTTGTTTTTTTGCCATACTATACTATGACGTTTTTTGATGTTTTTTTGCCATACTTTACTACAACGTTTTTTTAATGTTTTTTTGCCTTATTATACTGTGACATTTCTTGACGTTGTTATGCCTTACTATACTATGACGTATTTTGACGATTTTTTGCCTTACAATACTATGACTTTTTTTGACCTTTTTATGCCTCACTGTAGGAAAACCTTTTGTGCTGTATTATACTGTGACGTTTTTTGATGTTTTTTTGCCATACTTTACTACAACGTTTTTTGATGTTTTTTTGCCATACTATACTATGACGTTTTTTGACAATTTTTTGCCTTACAATATTATGACCTTTTTTGACCTTTTTATGCCTCACTGTAGGAAAACCTTTTGTGCTGTATTATACTGTGACGTTTTTTGATGTTTTTTTGCCATAGTATACTGTGACATTTTTCGACGATTTTATGCCATACTATACTATGACATTTTTCGACGATTTTATGCCTTACTATAGCAAGACATTTTATG
>NW_019506561.1:0-977 GCF_002814215.2 Seriola lalandi dorsalis
CAAAAAACGTCATAGTATAATAAGGCATAAAAATGCCAGAAAACGTCATAGTATAATAAGGCATAAAAATGGCAAAAAACGTGATATTATAGTCAGGCACAAAACGTCACAGTATACTAAGGCGTAAAAATGCTAAGAAACGTCATATTATAGTAGAGCATAAAAATGGCACAAAACGTCACAGTATACTAAGGCATAAAAATGTCAAAAAACGTCATAGTATAGTAGAGCGTAAAAATGGCAAAAAATGTCATAGTATAGTAGAGCGTAAAAATGGCACAAAACGTCATAGTATAGTAGAGTGTAAAAATGGCACAAAACGTCATAGTATAGTAGAGCATAAAAATGGCACAAAACGTCACAGTATACTAAGGCGTAAAAATGTCAAAAAACGTCACAGTATAATAAGGCGTAAAAATGTCAAAAAACGTCACAGTATAGTACAGCGTAAAAATGTCAAAAAACGTCACAGTATAATAAGGCGTAAAAATGTCAAAAAACGTCATAGTATAGTAGAGCGTAAAAATGCCAGAAAACGTCATAGTATAGTAGAGCATAAAAATGGCACAAAACGTCACAGTATAATAAGGCGTAAAAATGTCAAAAAACGTCATAGTATAGTAGAACATAAAAATGGCACAAAACGTCATAGTATACTAAGGCGTAAAAATGTCAAAAAACGTCATAGTATAGTCAGGCACAAAACGTCACAGTATACTAAGGCGTAAAAATGGCACAAAACGTCACAGTATAATAAGGCGTAAAAATGTCAAAAAACGTCATAGTATAGTCAGGCACAAAACGTCACAGTATACTAAGGCGTAAAAATGGCACAAAACGTCACAGTATACTAAGGCGTAACAATGTCAAAAAACGTCACAGTATAATAAGGCGTAAAAATGTCAAAAAACGTCACAGTATAATAAGGCGTAAAAATGGCACAAAACGTCACAGTATACTAAGGCGTAAAAATGTAA
>NW_019506562.1:0-1182 GCF_002814215.2 Seriola lalandi dorsalis
TGTTTCATGCTTCATGCTTCATGTTTCATGTTTCATGTTTCATGTTTCATGTTTCATGCTTCATGTTTCATGCTTCATGTTTCATGCTTCATGTTTCATGTTTCATGCTTCATGTTTCATGTTTCATGTTTCATGTTTCATGCTTCATGTTTCATGTTTCATGCTTCATGTTTCATGCTTCATGTTTCATGCTTCATGTTTCATGCTTCATGTTTCATGCTTCGTGTTTCATGTTTCATGTTTCATGCTTCGTGTTTCATGTTTCATGTTTCATGTTTCATGCTTCGTGTTTCATGTTTCATGTTTCATGCTTCGTGTTTCATGTTTCATGCTTCATGTTTCATGTTTCATGCTTCATGTTTCATGCTTCATGTTTCATGCTTCATGTTTCATGTTTCATGTTTCATGCTTCGTGTTTCATGTTTCATGTTTCATGCTTTGTGTTTCATGTTTCATGTTTCATGTTTCATGCTTCATGTTTCATGTTTCATGTTTCATGTTTATGCTTCATGTTTCATGTTTCATGCTTCATGTTTCATGTTTCATGTTTCATGCTTCATGTTTCATGTTTATGCTTCATGTTTCATGTTTCATGCTTCATGTTTCATGTTTCATGTTTCATGCTTCATGTTTCATGTTTATGCTTCATGTTTCATGTTTCATGCTTCATGTTTCATGTTTCATGTTTCATGCTTCATGTTTCATGTTTCATGTTTCATGTTTCATGCTTCATGTTTCATGTTTCATGTTTCATGCTTCGTGTTTCATGTTTCATGTTTCATGTTTCATGTTTCATGTTTATGCTTCGTGTTTCATGTTTCATGTTTCATGTTTATGCTTCATGTTTCATGTTTCATGTTTATGCTTCATGTTTCATGTTTCATGTTTATGCTTCATGTTTCATGTTTCATGTTTCATGTTTCATGCTTCATGTTTCATGTTTCATGTTTATGCTTCATGTTTCATGTTTCATGCTTCATGTTTCATGTTTCATGTTTCATGCTTCATGTTTCATGTTTCATGTTTCATGCTTCATGTTTCATGCTTCATGTTTCATGTTTCATGTTTCATGCTTCATGTTTCATGCTTCATGTTTCATGTTTCATGTTTCATGTTTCATGTTTCATGTTTCATGTTTCATGCTTCATGTTTCATGTTTCATGTTTCATGCTTCATGTTTCA
>NW_019506563.1:0-843 GCF_002814215.2 Seriola lalandi dorsalis
AAAAATTTGTCTTACTATACTATGACTTTTTTCTGACTTACTATACTATGACGTTTTTAAAAAAAAAAATTTTGTGTCTTACTATAGCATGACTTTTTTTATGCCTTATACTATGACGTTTTTTAACTTTTTTTTTGTCTTACTATACTATGACGTTTTTTTACTTTTTTTATACCTTATTATACTGACGTTTTTTTACTTTTTTTTATGTCTTACTATACTATGACTTTTTTATGCCTTACTATACTATGACGTTTTAAAAAAATTTTTTTTTATGTCTTACTATACTATGACTTTTTTCTGACTTACTATACTATGACTTTTTTCTGACTTACTATACCATGACTTTTTTAAAAACAAAAAATTTGTCTTACTATACTATGATGTTTTTAAAAAAAAAATTTTTTATGTCTTACCATACTATGACTTTTTTCTGACTTACTATACTATGACGTTTTTAAAAAAAAAAATTTTTTTATGTCTTACTATACTATGACCCTTTTCTGACTTACTATACTATGACGTTTTTTGAAAAAAAAATTTTATGTCTTACTATAGTATGACTTTTTTTATGCCTTATTATACTATGACGTTTTTTTACTTTTTTTATGTCTTACTATACTATGACTTATTTCTGACTCACTATATTATGACGTTTTTAAAAACAAAAAATTTATGTCTTACTATACTATGACGTTTTTAAATAAAAATTTTTTTATGTCTTACTATACTATGACTTTTTTCTGACTTACTATACTATGATGTTTTTTAAAAAAAAATTTTTTATGTCTTACCATACTATGACTTTTTTCTGACTTACTATACTATGACGTTTTTAAAAAA
>NW_019506564.1:0-1167 GCF_002814215.2 Seriola lalandi dorsalis
AATTCACAAAAACGTCATAGTATAATAAGGCATAATAACATAAAAAACATCATAGTATATTAAGGCATAAAAATGTCAAAAAAACGTCATAGTATAGTAAGGCATAAAAATGTGAAAAAAAGGTCATAGTATAGTGAGGCATAAAAATGTGAAAAAACGTCATAGTGTAGTAAGGCATAAAAAAGTTATAGTATAGTAAGACATAAAAATGTAAAAAAACGTAATAGTATAGTAAGGCATAAAAATTATAAAAAATGTTATAGCATAATAAGCCATAAAAATGTGATAAAAATGTCATACTATAGTGAGGCATAAAAATGTGAAAGAACGTCATAGTATAGTTAGGCATAAAAATGTCATACTATAGTGAGGCATAAAAATGTCAAAAAACGTCATCGTATAGTAAGGCATAAAAATGTCAAAAAAACGTAATAGTATAGTAAGGCATAAAAATGTCAAAAAAACGTCATAGTATAACAAGGCATAAAAATGTGAAAAAATGTCATAGTATAGTGAGGCATAAAAATGTGAAAAAATGTCATAGTATAATAAGGCATAAAAATTTGAAAAAACGTCATAGTATAGTTAGGCATAAAAATGTCATAGTATAGTAAGGCATAAAAATGTGAAAAAATGTCATAGTATAGTGAGGCATAAAAATGTGAAAAAACTTCATAGTATAGTAAGGTATAAAAATGTAATAGTATAGTGAGGCATAAAAATGTGAAAAAATGTAATAGTATTGTAAGGCATAAAAATGTCAAAAAACGTCATAGTATAGTAAGGCATAAAAATTATAAAAAATGTTATAGCATAATAAGCCATAAAAATGTCAAAAAAATGTCATACTATAGTGAGGCATAAAAATGTCAAAAAACGTCATCGTATAGTAAGGCATAAAAATGTCAAAAAAACGTCATAGTATAACAAGGCATAAAAATGTGAAAAATGTCATAGTATAGTGAGGCATAAAAATGTGAAAAAACGTCATAGTATAGTTAGGCATAAAAATGTCATAGTATAGTAAGGCATAAAAATGTGAAAAAATGTCATAGTATAGTGAGGCATAAAAATGTGAAAAAACTTCATAGTATAGTAAGGCATAAAAATGTGAAAAAACGTCATAGTATAGTAAGGCATAAAAATTATAAAAAATGTTATAGCATA
>NW_019506565.1:0-481 GCF_002814215.2 Seriola lalandi dorsalis
GCCTGTTAAACTAGTCTGTGGCCACTGGTTAACTTGTCCATGGCCACTGGTTAACTAGCATGCAGCCACTGTTTAACTAGTATGTGGCCACAGGTTAACTAGCCTGCAGCCACTGTTTAACTAGTATGTGGCCACAGGTTAACTAGCCTGTAGCCACTGTTTAACTAGTCTGTAGCCACTGTTTAACTAGTCTGTGGCCACTGTGAAACTAGTCTGTGGCCACTGGTTAACTAGCCTGCAGCCACTGTTTAACTAGTATGTGGCCACAGGTTAACTAGCCTGTAGCCACTGTTTAACTAGTCTGTAGCCACTGTTTAACTAGTCTGTGGCCACTGTTAAACTAGCCTGTAGCCACTGTTAAACTAGTCTGTGGCCACTGTTAAACTAGTCTGTAGCCACTGTTAAACTAGTCTGTGGCCACTGTTAAACTAGCCTGTAGCCACTGTTAAACTAGTCTGTGGCCACTGTTAAACTAGTCTGT
>NW_019506566.1:0-1646 GCF_002814215.2 Seriola lalandi dorsalis
TTCACCTGTTCACCTGTTCACCTGTTCACCTGTTCACCTGTTCACACTGTTCCTACTGTTCCTACTGTTCACACCATTCACCTGTTCACCTGTTCACACTGTTCACCTGTTCACACTGTTCACCTGTTCACCTGTTCACACTGTTCACACTGTTCACCTGTTCACACTGTTCCTACTGTTCACACTGTTCACACTGTTCCTACTGTTCACACTGTTCACCTGTTCCTACTGTTCACCTGTTCACCTGTTCCTACTGTTCACACTGTTCCTACTGTTCACACTGTTCCTACTGTTCCTACTGTTCACACTGTTCACACTGTTCACACTGTTCACCTGTTCACACTGTTCACACTGTTCACCTGTTCACACTGTTCACCTGTTCACACTGTTCACACTGTTCACACTGTTCACACTGTTCACACTGTTCACCTGTTCACACTGTTCACACTGTTCACACTGTTCACACTGTTCACCTGTTCAACTGTTCACACTGTTCACCTGTTCACACTGTTCACACTGTTCCTACTGTTCCTACTGTTCACACTGTTCACCTGTTCACACTGTTCACACTGTTCCTACTGTTCACACTGTTCACACTGTTCACACTGTTCCTACTGTTCACACTGTTCACACTGTTCACACTGTTCACACTGTTCACCTGTTCCTACTGTTCACACTGTTCACCTGTTCCTACTGTTCCTACTGTTCCTACTGTTCACACTGTTCCTACTGTTCACACTGTTCCTACTGTTCACACTGTTCACCTGTTCACACTGTTCACACTGTTCCTACTGTTCACACTGTTCACACTGTTCACACTGTTCCTACTGTTCACACTGTTCACACTGTTCACACTGTTCACACTGTTCACCTGTTCCTACTGTTCACACTGTTCACCTGTTCCTACTGTTCACACTGTTCCTACTGTTCACACTGTTCCTACTGTTCACACTGTTCACACTGTTCACACTGTTCACACTGTTCCTACTGTTCACACTGTTCACCTGTTCACACTGTTCACCTGTTCACACTGTTCCTACTGTTCACACTGTTCACCTGTTCACACTGTTCACACTGTTCACACTGTTCACACTGTTCACACTGTTCACACTGTTCCTACTGTTCACACTGTTCACCTGTTCACACTGTTCACCTGTTCACACTGTTCCTACTGTTCACACTGTTCACCTGTTCACACTGTTCACACTGTTCCTACTGTTCACACTGTTCACCTGTTCACACTGTTCACACTGTTCACCTGTTCACCTGTTCACACTGTTCACCTTTTCACACTGTTCACCTGTTCACCTGTTCCTAATGTTCACACTGTTCCTACTGTTCACCTGTTCACCTGTTCACCTGTTCCTACTGTTCACACTGTTCACACTGTTCACCTGTTCACCTGTTCACCTGTTCCTAATGTTCACACTGTTCGCTGATGAAACTGGAGCAGAAACATAAAACATGATGCGTATGATTGTTTCCTGATGAGCTGCGATGGTTCAGGTTTGATCAGGTTTGGGCTCCACCTTCTGATACAGGATTCATTAATGGTTAATCAATCATTTATTGGCTTTACAGATCAGTTAATAATAACAACAGACAATCCTCCTCCAGTCTCTCTCTCTCTCTCTCTCTCTCTCTCT
>NW_019506567.1:0-2632 GCF_002814215.2 Seriola lalandi dorsalis
ATGCCTTACTATACTATGACGTTTTTGTGCCTGACTATACTATGACGTTTTAATGACTTTTGATGCCTTACTATACTATGACGTTTTTGTGCCTTATTATACTATGAGGTTTTTATGACTTTTGATGCCTTACTATACTATGACGTTTTTATTACTTTTCATGCCTTACTATACTATGACCTTTTTTCCTTACTATACTATGACATTTTTTTGCCTTACTATACTATGACGTTTTTATGACTTTTGATGCCTTACTATACTATGACGTTTTTATTACTTTTCATGCCTTACTATACTATGACCTCTTTTTGCCTTACTATACTATGACATTTTTTTGCCTTTCTATACTGTGACGTTTTTATGACTTTTGATGCCTTACTATACTATGACCTTTTTTTGCCTTACTATACTATGACGTTTTTGTGCCTTATTATACTATGACGTTTTTATGACTTTTCATGCCTTACTACACTATGACGTTTTTTTGCCTTACTATACTGTGACATTTTTATGACTTTTGATGCCTTACTACGCTATGATGTTTTTATGACTTTTGATGCCTTACTATGCAATGACATTTTTATGTCATACTATACTATGACATTTTTTTGCTTTACTATACTATGAGGTTTTTATGACTTTTGATGCCTTACTATACTATGACGTTTTTATGACTTTTCATGCCTTACTATACTATGACCTTTTTTGCTTTACTATACTATGACGTTTTTATGACTTTTGATGCCTTACTATACTATGACGTTTTTATGACTTTTCATGCCTTACTATACTATGACCTTTTTTGCCTTACTATACTACGACGTTTTTTTGCCTTACTATACTGTGACGTTTTTATGACTTTTTATGCCTTACTATGCAATGACATTTTGATGCCTTGCTATACTATGACATTTTTTTGCCTTACTTTACTGTGATGTTTTTATGACTTTTGATGCCTTACTATACTAAGACGTTTTCATGACTTTTTATGCCTTACTAAACTATGACGTTTTTTTGCTTTACTATACTGTAACGTTTTTATGACTTTTGATGCCTTTATTATACCATGACGTTTTTATGATTTTGATGCCTTACTATACAACGACTTTTGATGCTTTACTATATTGTGACGTTTTTATGACTTTTGATGCCTTACTACGCCATGACGTTTTTTGACTTTTGATGCCTTACTATGCAATGACATTTTTATGCCATACTATACTATGACGTTTTTATGACTTTTCATGCCTTACTATACTATGACGTTTTTTTGCCTTACTATACTGTGACGTTTTTATGACTTTTGATGCCTTACTACGCTATGACGTTTTTATGACTTTTGATGCCTTACTAAACTATGACGTTTTTTTGCCTTACTATACTATGACGTTTTTCTGCCTTATTATACTATGACATTTTTATGACTTTTGATGCCTTACTATACTATGACGTTTTTATGACTTTTGATGCCTTACTATACTATGACGTTTTTGTGCCTTATTATACTATGACTTTTTTATGACTTTTGATGCCTTACTAAACTATGACGTTTTTTTGCCTTACTATACTATGACGTTTTTGTGCCTTATTATACTATGATGTTTTTATGACTTTTGATGCCTTACTATACTATGACGTTTTTATGACTTTTCATGCCTTACTATACTATAACCTTTTTTTGCCTTACTATACTATGACGTTTTTTGACATTTCATGCCTTACTATACTATGACGTTTTTTGACTTTTTATTCCTTGTTATACTCTGACGTTTTTATGACTATTGATGACTTGCTATACCATGACGTTTTTTTGCCTTATTATACTATGACGTTTTTATGACTTTATATTTCTTGCTATACTATGACATTTTTTTGCCTTACTTTACTGTGATGTTTTTATGACTTTTGATGCCTTACTATACTAAGACGTTTTCATGACTTTTTATGCCTTACTATACTATGACGTTTTTATGACTTTTGATGCCTTACTATAATATGACGTTTTTTTGCTTTACTATACTGTAGCGTTTTTATGACTTTTTATGCCTTACTATACTATGACATTTTTATGCCATTTGATGTCTTACTACACTATGACGTTTTAATGACTTTTGATGTCTTACCTACTATGACGTTTTTATGACTTTTGATGACTCACTATACTATGACGTTTTTATGACTTTTTATGCCTTGCTATACTCTGACGTTTTTATGACTATTGATGCCTTACTATACTATGACGTTTTTATGACTTTTGATGCCTTATTATACTATGACGTTTTTTGACTATTGATGCCTTACTATACTATGATGTTTTTTTGCCTTACTATACTATGACATTTTTATTACTTTTCATGCCTTACTATACTATGACGTTTTTGTGCCTTACTATACTATGACGTTTTTATGACTTTATATGCCTTGCTATACTATGACATTTTTTTGCCTTACTTTACTGTGATGTTTTTATGACTTTTGATGCCTTACTATACTAAGACGTTTTCATGACTTTTTATGCCTTACTATACTATGACGTTTTTATGACTTTTGATGCCTTACTATAATATGACGTTTTTTTGCTTTACTATACTGTAGCGTTTTTATGACTTTTTATGCCTTACTATACTATGAC
>NW_019506568.1:0-565 GCF_002814215.2 Seriola lalandi dorsalis
ATGATGTTTCTACATTTTTATGGCATACGATACTATGATATTTTTATGACATGCTATACTAATGATATGATCTGTGACACTTTATGACTTACTATACTTAACATCTCTATGGCATACTATACTATGCATTTTTTGACATACGATACTATGACATTTTTATGATACTACATGACTTACTACACTTGACATTTTTTGACATGCTATACTATGATATTTTTATGACATTTTTATGACATGCTATACTCCGACCATTATTTGACATAAAATACTATATTTTTTATGACATTTTTATGGCATACTATACTATGATATTTTTATGACATTTTTATGACATGCTATACTCTGACCATTATTTGACATAAAATACTATGATATTTTTATGACATTTTTATGGCATACTATACTATGATATTTTTATGACATTTTTACGGCATACTATACTATGATATTTTTATGACATTTTTATGACATGCTATACTCTGACCATTATTTGACATAAAATACTATGATATTTTTATGACATTTTTATGGCATACTATACTATGATATTTTTATGACTTTTTAT
>NW_019506569.1:0-743 GCF_002814215.2 Seriola lalandi dorsalis
GTGATGTCAGCTGGATTTACTGTAACACGATCGCTCAGAGACAAAGAGATAGAGACGGACTATCTGTGTATTTAGTCTCTCACTCAGAGCTCAGCCTCCGTCTGGATCCACAAGAGTCTTTATTCACTTCACACACACTGATACACACACTGTTACACACACTGATACACACTGACACACACTGATACACACACTGACACACACACCTATACACACAGACACACACTGACACTGATACACACACCTATACACACACTGATACACACACTGACACACACTGATACACACACCTATACACACAGACACACACACTGACACACACTGATACACACACTGACACACACTGACACACACACTGATACACACACTGACACACACTGATACACACACCTATACACACACTGATACACACACACTCTGATACACACACTGACACACACTGGTACACACACCTATACACACACTGATACACACACACTCTGATACACACACTGACACACACACCTATACACACACTGACACACACACCTATACACACACTGACACACACACCTATACACACACTGATACACACACACTCTGATACACACACTGATACACACACTGACACACACACTGACAAACACACTGTTACACACACTGATACACACACTGATACACACACTGATACACACACCTATACACACACTGATACACACACTGATACACACACTGACACACACACTGATACACACTGATAGACA
>NW_019506570.1:0-1007 GCF_002814215.2 Seriola lalandi dorsalis
ATGGTAAGGAATGAAACTTCATAGTATAGTATGTTATAAAAATGCCAAAAAACGTCATAGCATAGTATGGCATAAAAATGCCTAAAAACGTCATAGTATAGTATGGCATAAAATGTCAAAAATACATCTTAGTATATTAAGGCATAAATGGTCAAGAAAACGTCATAGTATGGTAAGAAATGAAATGGCATAGTATAATAAGGCATAAAAATGCCAAAAAACGTCATAGTATAGTATGGCATAAAAATGCCAAAAAACGTCATAGTATAGTATGGCATAAAAATGCCAAAAAACGTCATAGTATAGTATGGCATAAAATGTCAAAAATACATTATATAAAATCTTTTTTGTTAAGTATTTTTATGCCTTTATTGGACAGTATAGGGGAGAGACACAGGAAACGGGGAGGCAGAAAAAGAGGTATTGACATGCAGCAAAGCCGTCCGATGCGGGATTCGAACCGGCGCCGACTGCAGTGATGATTGTAGCCTCTACACATGTGGCACCTACTTAGACCACTACGCCACACGACTCCGCCATATCATGGTATATTAAGCCATAAATACTTATAAAAACGTTATAGTATGGTAAGGAATGGAACGACATAGTATAGTATGGCATAAAATGTCAAAAATACATCATAGTATATTAAGGCATAAATGGTTATAAAAACGTCATAGTATGGTAAGGAATGAAACGGCATAGTATAATAAGGCATAAAAATGCCAAAAAACGTCATAGTATAGTATGTTATAAAAATGCCTAAAAACGTCATAGTATAGTATGGCATAAAATTTCAAAAATACATCATGGTATTTTAAGGCATAAATGGTCAAGAAAACGTCATAGTATGGTAAGGAATGAAATGGCATAGTATAATAAGGCATAAAAATGCCAAAAAACGTCATAGTATAATATGGCATAAAAATGCCTAAAAACGTCATAGTATAGTATGGCATAAAATGTCAAAAATACATCATAGTATATTAAGGCATAAATGGTTATAA
>NW_019506571.1:0-861 GCF_002814215.2 Seriola lalandi dorsalis
ACACAGACACACAGACACACAGACACACAGACACACAGAGACACAGAGACACACAGACACACAGACACACAGAGACACACAGACACACAGAGACACACAGACACACAGAGACACACAGAGACACACACACAGACACACAGAGACACACAGAGACACACAGACACACACAGAGACACACACAGAGACACACAGACACACACAGAGACACACAGAGACACACAGAGACACACACAGAGACACACAGACACACACAGAGACACACAGAGACACACAGAGACACACAGACACACAGACACACAGACACACAGACACACAGAGACACAGAGACACACAGACACACAGACACACAGAAACACACAGACACACAGACACACACAGAGACACAGAGACACATAGACTCACGGAGACACACAGACACACACAGAGACACACACAGAGACACAGAGACACACAGACACACACAGACACACAAACACACAGAGACACACAGACACACAGACACACAGAGACACACAGAGACACATAGACTCACGGAGACACACAGACACACACAGAGACACACACAGAGACACAGAGACACACAGACACACAGACACACACAGACACAGACACACACAGAGACACACAGAGACACACACAGAGACACACAGAGACACACACAGAGACACACAGAGACACACAGAGACACACAGAGACACACAGACACACAGAGATACAGAGACACACAGACACACAGAGACACACAGACACACACAGACACACACAGAGACACACAGAGACACACAGAGACACACACAGACACACAGAGACACACACAGAGACACACACAGAGACACACAGAGACACACAGACACACAGAGA
>NW_019506572.1:0-868 GCF_002814215.2 Seriola lalandi dorsalis
GACGTTTTTTGTCATTTCAATGCCATACTATACTATGACTTTTTTGTCAGTTTTATGCCTTCCAATACAATTTCATTTGATGCCTTACCATACTGTGACGTTTTTATGACCTTTTATGCCTTAATATACTATGATGTTTTTTTTGACATTTTATGCCATACTATACTATGACGTTTTTTGACATTTTTGTGCAATACTATACTATGATGTTTTTTGTCATTCTTATGCCTTACTGTACTATATTGTTTTATTCCTTGCCATACTATGACATTTTTATGACCTTTTACGCCTTAATATACTATGATGTTTTTTTGACATTTTATGCCATACTATACTATTACGTTTTTTGACATTTTATGCCATACTATACGATGATGTTTTTTGTCATTCTTATGACTTACTGTACTATATTGTTTTATTCCTTGCCATACTATGACATTTTTATGACCTTGTATGCCTTAATATACTATGACCTTTTTTTGACATTTCATGCCATACTATACTATGACGTTTTTTGACATTTTTGTGCCATACTGTACTATGACTTTTTTGTCATTCTTATGCCTTACTGTACTATATTGTTTTATTCCTTGCCATACTATGACATTTTTATGACATTTTATGCCATACTATACTATGATGTTTTTTGGCATTTTTATGACTTACTGTACTATATTGTTTTATTCCTTGCCATACTATGACATTTTTATGACCTTGTATGCCTTAATATACTATGACCTTTTTTTGACATTTTATGCCATACTATACTATGACGTTTTTTGACATTTTTGTGCAATACTATACTATGATGTTTTTTGTCATTCTTATGCCTTACTGTACTATATTGTTTTATTCCTTGCCATACTAT
>NW_019506573.1:0-718 GCF_002814215.2 Seriola lalandi dorsalis
CTGTCTGTCTGTCTGTCTGTCTGTCCTACTGTCTGCCTGTCTGTCTGTCTTACTGTCTGTCCTACTGTCTGTCTGTCCTACTGTCTGTCTGTCTGTCTGTCCTACTGTCTGTCTGTCCTACTGTCTGTCTGTCTGTCTGTCTGTCTGTCTGTCTGTCTTACTGTCTGCCCTACAGTCTGTCTGTCTGTCCTACAGTCTGTCTGTCTGCCTTACTGTCTGCCCTACAGTCTGTCTGTCCTACAGTCTGTCTGTCTGTCTGTCCTACAGTCTGTCTGTCTGTCCTACTGTCTGTCTGTCTGTCCTACAGTCTGTCTGTCTGTCTGTCTGTCCTACTGTCTGTCTGCCCTACTGTCTGTCTGTCTGTCCTACAGTCTGTCTGTCTGTCCTACAGTCTGTCTGTCTGTCTATCTGTCCTACAGTCTGTCTGTCTGTCTGTCTGTCTGTCCTACAGTCTGTCTGTCCTACAGTCTGTCTGTCTGTCTGTCTGTCCTACAGTCTGTCTGTCTGTCTGTCCTACTGTCTGTCTGTCTGTCCTACTGTCTGTCCTACAGTCTGTCTGTCTGTCTGTCTGTCTGTCTGTCTGTCTGTCTGTCTGTCCTACAGTCTGTCAGTGTGTTCATCTCATTATGACGTGTCATTATTAAAACCAGTGTTTGTGTGTTTGAACGTCTCCTGCAGCGGCATCTCCGTCATGTGACACGTGTCTCCATGGGAACAG
>NW_019506574.1:0-655 GCF_002814215.2 Seriola lalandi dorsalis
ATGACGTTTTTTGACATTTTTATGCCTTACTATGACGTTTTTTGACATTTTTATGACTTAATATACTATGACGTTTTTTGACATTTTCATGACTTAGTATACTATGACGTTTTATGCCTCACTATACTACGACGTTTTTTGACATTTTCATGACTTAATATACTATGACGTTTTTTGACATTTTTATACCTTAGTATACTATGATGTTTTATGCCTTACTATACTATGACGTTTTTTGACATTTTTATGCCTTACTATACTATGACGTTTTTTGACATTTTTATGCCTTACTATACTATGACGTTTTTTGACATTTTTATGACTTAATATACTATGACGTTTTTTGACATTTTTATGCCTTAGTATACTATGATGTTCTATGCCTTACTATACTATGACGTTTTTTTTAACATTTTTACGCCTTATTATACTGTGACATTTTTTTGACATTTTTATGCCTTACTATACTATGACGTTTTATGACATTTTTATGACTTAATATACTATGTGGTTTTTTGACATATTTATGCCTTGCTATACTAAGATATTTTTTGATGTTTTTATGTCTTGCTGTACTATGGTGTTCTATGCCTTACTATACATTGGCGTTTTTATGCCTTATTATAATATGACGTTTTTTGATGTTTTTATGCCT
>NW_019506575.1:0-1436 GCF_002814215.2 Seriola lalandi dorsalis
ATTATACTATGAAGTTTTTCGACATTTTTATGCCTTACTATACTGTGACGTTTTTATGCCTTACTATACTATGACGTCTTTATGCCTCACTATACTATGACGTTTTTTGACATTTTTTTTGCCTTGCTATACTATGTCGTCTTTATGCCTTACTATACTATGACGTTTTTTGTCATTTTTATGCCTTACTATACTATGACGTTTTTATGCCTTACTATACTATGAAGTTTTTCGACATTTTCATGCCTTACTATACGATGACGTTTTTCAACATTTTTATGCCTTACTATACTATGATGTTTTTCAACATTTTTATGGCTTACAATACTATGACGTTTTTCAACATTTTTTAACTTACTATACTATGACGTTTTTTTGACTTTTTTTTTGCCTTACTATACTATGACATTTTTATGCCTTTATGCCTTACTATTCTTATACATTTTTATGCCTTACTATATTATAACGTTTTTCAACATTTTTATGGCTTACTATACTATGACGTTTTTCAACATTTTTATGGCTTACTATACTATGACGTTTTTATGCCTTACTATACTATGACTTTTTTTGTTATTTTTATGCCTTACTATACTGTGACGTTTTTATGCCTTACTATACTGTGACATTTTTATGCCTTACTATACTGTGACTTTTTTTGTTATTTTTATTCCTTACTATACTGTGACATTTTTATGCCTTACTATACTATGACGTTTTTCAACATTTTTATGCCTTACTATACTATGACGTTTTTCAACATTTTTATGCCTTACTATACTGTGACATTTTTATGCCTTATTATACTATGACGTTTTTATGCCTTACTATATTATGATGTTTTTCAACATTTTTATGGCTTACTATACTATGACTTTTTTAAACATTTTTTTGGCCTTACTATACTATGACATTTTTATGCCTTACTATACTATGACGTTTTTCAATATTTTTTTGCCTTACTATACTGTGACTTTTTTTGTTATTTTTATGCCTTACTATACTGTGACATTTTTATGCCTTACTATACTATGACGTTTTTTGACATTTTTATGCCTTACTATACTATGACGTTTTTCAAAATTTTTATGCTTTACTATACTATGATGTTTTTCAACATTCTAATGGCTTACTATACCATGACGTTTTTTTGACTTTTTTTTTGCCTTACTATGACATTTTTATGCCTTACTGTACTATGATGTTTTTATGCCTTACTATTCTTATACATTTTTATGCCTTAGTATACTATGACGTTTTTCAACATTTTTTTATGCCTTACTATACTGTGACGTTTTTTTGACATTTTTATGGCTTACTATACTATGATATTTTTATGCCTTACTATACTATGATGTTTTTCAACATTTTTATGACTTACTATACTATGACTTTTTTTTGACATTTTTTTTGCCTTACTATACTATGACGTTTTT
>NW_019506576.1:0-756 GCF_002814215.2 Seriola lalandi dorsalis
ATGCCTTATTATACTATACAATACTATGACTTTTTATGCCTTATTATACTATGACATTTTTATGACTTTTTATGCCTTATTATACTATGACATTTTGATGACTTTTTATGGATTACTATACTATGACTTTTTATGCCTTATTATACTATGACATTTTGATGACTTTTTATGGATTACTATACTATGACTTTTTATGCCTTATTATACTATGACGTTTTTATGACTTTTTATGCCTTATTATACTATGACATTTTTATGAGTTTTTATGGCTTACTATACTATGACGTTTTTATGACTTTTTATGCCTTACTATATTATGACATTTTTATGACTTTTTATGGCTTACTATATTATGAAATTTTTATGACTTTTTATGGCTTACTATACTATGACTTTTTATGGCTTACTATACTATGACTTTTTATGCCTTACTATATTATGACATTTTTATGACTTTTTATGGCTTATTATAATATGACATTTTTATGACTTTTTATGCCTTACTATACTATGACATTTTTATGACTTTTTATGCCTTATTATACTATGACAATTTTATGACTTTTTATGCCTTACTATACTATGACATTTTTATGACTTTTTATGCCTTATTATACTATGACAATTTTATGACTTTTTATGCCTTACTATACTATGACATTTTTATGACTTTTTATGGCTTACTATACTATGACTTTTTATGCCTTACTATATTATGACGTTTTTATGACTTTTTATGCCTTACTATATTATGAC
>NW_019506577.1:0-757 GCF_002814215.2 Seriola lalandi dorsalis
TTCATGACTTTTTTTGCCTTTCCATACTATGACTTTTTATGCCATAGTATACTATGACTTTTTTATGACTTTTTATGCCATAATATACTATGACGTTTTTATGACTTTTTATGCCATACTATACTATGTCGTTTTCATGACTTTTTTTGCCTCTCCATACTATGACTTTTTATGCCATACTATACTATGTCGTTTTTATGACTTTTTATGCCTTGGTATACTGTGACGTTTTTATGACTTTTTATACCTTACCATACTATGACTTTTTATGCCATACCGTACTATGACTTTTTCTGCCTTACTATACTATGACATTTTTATGACTTTTTATGCCATACTATACTATGACGTTTTTATGACTTTTTATGCCATACTATACTATGACTTTTTTTGTGTTAGTATACTATGACGTTTTTATGACTTTTTATGCCATAACATACTATGACGTTTTTATGACTTTTTATGTCATACTATACTATGACTTTTTATGCCTTAGTATACTATGACGTTTTTGTGACTTTTTATGCCATACTATACTATGACTTTTTATGCCTTACGACACTATGACATTTTTATGACTTTTTATGCCATACTATACTATGACTTTTTATGCCTTACGACAATATGACATTTTTATGACTTTTTATGCCATACTATACTATGACTTTTTATGCCTTACGACAATATGACATTTTTATGACTTTTTATGCCTTAGTATACTATGACGTTTTTATGACTTTTTATGACTTACCATACT
>NW_019506578.1:0-2217 GCF_002814215.2 Seriola lalandi dorsalis
ATAGTATATATATATATATATATATATATATATATATACTGTACATGTGTTCTGTCAGTTCTGTGTTCAGATGTGACAGCTTTAGGGAGATAGGAGCAAAAAGAGTTTTCTCTGTTTCCATCCTCTGCTTCTTAGAGTAGGTTTAGATTTCCCTTGGGAATGAAGCAGCACTAGTTCAGAGAGTGTGCCAGTGCCACTAAATACTGAAGACAGTCTTTAAATGTTTTGGTTTGAATAAAAGCATTCTAGTGAGTGTATTTTTCTGACTCATCTAGAAAACTGGAGGAAGGGAAGTAGTGAAAAAGCGACCGTGTTTTAAATGGATATTAACATAAACTGTAGATCAGTGGATCCTTACAAAGAGATAAGAGACCCCGAGATAAATCTGAGGGGTCACAGGATGATTAAGATGAAAAATGAACCGTTTCCTGTGAAATAGGAGATAATTTCAGCTTTTCAGGCTTTTAAATTTTCTTCAGATGACACAGTCTGAGTAGGAAAAACCGCTCTTTGTTTGAACTGCTCAAAGCTTGTGTCCATATTAAGTCCACTGTTTTATTTGGACTGTTTTGTCCAAATTAAATAAATGATGTAGAATATTTTAATTAATGAGCTTTACAGATGCTGCTTGACAGATTGTGTTACCTTTGGCCAGGCTACCCAGACTATCAGTTTCCCCTCTGGTGCCAGTCTTTGAGCTATGCTAAGCTAACCGGCTGCTAGCTGTAGCTTCATACATGAAAGTGGGATCAATCCTTCCATCTAACTCTCAGCAAAAAAGCAAACGTTTCCCGAAATGTTGAACTATTCCTTTAAGGGATCCCAAAGCAACAAGGTCGGCAGCCACTGCTGTAGGTGACTAAATGCTCCTGCCTGCTTGAACAGATCGACCAAACCAAATCCCATCCACAATATCAAGTACAGCTGTCGGTGTGCTGATCCCAGACAGTTCTACGTGAATCACCGTTGATCAGTTTCCGTCGCAGGTTGATTCAAAACCAGAAATGTGCAGCCTTGTGAATGAAGGCAAATGTCACTTACAGGCACAATGTTCCAAAGCGATAATCACCAGGCCTGAAAACATCACATGCTCACATGAGCAGCTTAGAGTAGATATTAATTTTCTTTCTTGGCTTCTACATTACAGTGTTAAATCACAACAAACCCTCACTGCTATCCATCCATGAAGAGACTGAAGCTTTGGTTTTATTTGCAGAGGGTTTTGTGATGTTTGCTTCTACCACAGTGGAGACAAACATTTTGTTTGTGCTCCTTGGAAAAACAACATTTGAAAAAAACTTGTTTTGAAAAACAATATCCCGCTCACTGTGGATCATCTTCTTCAATTTTTGAAATAGTTTTCACTGAAAAGGATAAAAAAAAAAAAATAAAAAAAACTATTTACACTTGTCAGGAAAGCCATCAAACCCTGACCAGCCTACGACAAAATAATTCACCTTTTGATCTCAATGCATTTATGAGTGTGTGATAAACCAAGCTGTGAACGGATGATCATGATGAGATCATGACTGTAGCTTCAATTCAGCAACAAAACAAACAGCACAGCACAAAAGCTGCAAGTTCATATTTACGTATTCACCTGCGCGAGCTCACTGACACTCGCCTGTAGGCTTCCATCACAAAGCTGCACCGATTCTCTGACATGCATGTACTGACATGACAAGTTTTGTGCACAGCCAGCGCACACACACAATTCTGAGCTCACTCTGTGCGCTGTCGAGATTTTTGGACAAAGAAAACTATCTTTTAATTATGTGTTCCTCAAATATCTTCATAGATATTGTTGGTTTTTGGTTTAGCGAGTGTATCTCTGAGAGCATCAGTCATAATCGCGTGCTCAGTCAGCTCATGGTGGATTATAGGTGGATTTTCTTTTTTTTTTTTTTTTTTTAAGATAATTTTCTGGCGTTTTTTGCCTCTATGTGATAGATGAAAGTGCAGAGGGAGACAGGAAACATGAGCAGAGAAGAGATACAGCAATCAATGAAGGTCTGCGGGCAGAATCAAACCACGGACACCAGGCTGTTTTTATTAATAAGATATCAGTCTCTGCGTATGGATGAACTTTTATTTCTCTTTTGAGCAAAACTTAGTTCCTGAAAAGGGGAAATTTATACCTAAGCATGTTTTTTGGGTTCATAATAGTGCACCTTGAGATATTCATTAAATACAGGAAATACAAATACGAACACTTAT
>NW_019506579.1:0-1608 GCF_002814215.2 Seriola lalandi dorsalis
CTGGAGGAAGAGGTTTCAGAATGTGAGGATCACATTACTGAAAATTCAGAGTCTGACAGTGACTTAGAAGAAGCGTATGAGATTGAGCATCAGCTAGCTCCAAAACAAAGATGCCATTTAGGGGCCACTGCCCCTTTAGGCAGTATATACCATCTACACCTGCAAAATATGGTATAAAGATCTGGGCTGCCTGTGATGCCACTTCCTCATATGCTTGGAACTTACAAGTCTACACAGGGAAACCTGATGGACCCTCATGTGTTGTATAGGCTGGTATGAAAAGGCAATGTGTTCAATGGGGCTGATGTGTTGTCTAAACTGACATGGTTACTATATGTGTTCCGCTTGTGTTGTGTAAACTGACCTGAATTTGTTAACCTCCTAAGACCCGAGCTCTATACTTTGCTATATAGGCTGATTGGGACCTGAGAAAAATGATGTCCACATATGAGGACATTAGTTTTAAATTTCGATTACTGAGTGGCAGCATAATATCCTCATATGTGGTCACCAGGCCTTTGTTGAGAAAAAGTTAGTATTGTGGTCTAGAGAACCCAAAATGTGAGGTCCACATATGTGGACGCCAGGTCCTAGGAGGTTAAATTTCAAATGGTGTTCAAATAAATGAAAATCAATAGTTACAAAAAACCTTGCTTCATTTGTAAATTTGTTTAATTTTTTCCAATCATATCTTGATTGTTATTGATTTTCTTTTTTTATTACATTTTATTAAAAAACAAACAAAATCGAGTAGCACTTTAATTTGTAAGTGTGATCTAAGAAAGGTAAAGGGCAAATATTAACCATAAAATTAAATGCTGTTTACTGTATATTGCTTGTAATTGAGATGAAGTAAACATCTGTTAAGTATTTTAATAGAAAATTGTTTGATTGTGTTGAATTAAACCCCAACAAATGCAGCGGGTCCACCAGACCCGCCAGCACTGGCTGAGTAACAAAAATATGAACATCACACAAGGGTTAATGAAGAGTGAGGACCGGTGACAATCACTCAATTACACTTTACTGTACATAAAAGAGCAGGGATCCGCAATCCATGTCTTGCCTTATCGCTGTGTCGTGTAGATGCCAGTAAAGGCTCTGTTTACATGATCATCAACCTAAAGGTTCTGCGGCCTTTTCTCAGGCATCATCTTAAATGTGATATGACATGACAAATTCAGCTCATTTTAAAATCCACTTATACAGTTTTGGCATCTGACTCAAGAGCAGGAGGGAAAGGTTCAGTTGAGATCCAGAGATGTTTCTGAATAATTCCTCCTGAAGCCTATATCAGGATTATCAGGTAGACCTCTGTGGAAATGGAAATGGATTACTGTACGAGTGAATGTACGTATGGCAGCAGTAGCTGGTCCTGCACTGAGTGATGCAACGCAGCAGAAGTGTATCCCAGCCCCCGGGGCTATCTGTCAGTCAAAGATGAGAAAAGAAATTGGGGAGGGAAGTGAGATTGGAGGAAGGAAAGAAGGAAAGAAGGAAGGGGTCAAAGCACAGGGCTGTACCTGTGCAGGATCAGAATAGGTAGCGAGGACAGTGTGAAGAGGTTGGAGGGAGCAAGAACGATAAAAGGGGGGGGGGGGGGAAGAA
>NW_019506580.1:0-1835 GCF_002814215.2 Seriola lalandi dorsalis
AAATCTTTATTGGTTAAACAGGGACAAATAACACGGGGGGTGGGGTGGGGTGGGGGTGGCTAGCTTACTAGCATTAGCATTAGCATTTTTAACAAAAAATCTTTATTGGTCAAACAGGGACAAACAACACGGGGATGAGGGGCTAGCTTGCCAACTTGCTAGCATTAGCAGCTAGCATTAGCATTTTTTTTTTTAATCTTGGTGAAACAGGGACAAAGAACACGGGGGGGTGGGGTGGGGGATGCTCGCTAGCATTAGCAGCTAGCTTGTTGGCATTTTTCATTGTTCATCTTACAGCTGCTTTCACACCACTGCTGTGATATTAACATTTGAAATCTTTCTGTCTCTCTCTCTCCCTCCAGGTGACAAAGAAGCTCGCTGGTGCTGCTTCTGAAACAGTTGCTCGGCCTGACTGTTGCCATGGTGATCCTGAGGATCTCCTGGGAGGAGTGGAGGCTGCACTGTTGGAGGAGGACACATGGGGCAGAAGAGACGGCCCTCCTCATCCAGGATCTCCACGTCACCCTTGATGTCCCTTTGCTGGATTCTCTCCACATCCAGGATCCACCACGTGTGCAGCTGTACACGGAGACTGGTAAAAGGGCGGGGTCAGCCTTGCGGTTTCCACCTTAACCAGTTCATCCCAGGTACATGTGTGTCTCTCATAGCTTGCGACTAAGTATATCATGTATTATCATTTCATGCAAACATGAAATTCAATTTCATTCATCCAAAACCTTTTTTGTCAAACCAGTGCCAAGTATTTCCAAGCTCCTGGCAACACCTGCCAGACAGAGCAGGAGAAATAGCGAGTTGTCTTCTCAGTTCAAGGCAGCGAGGGGGAAGAACACCTCCTGTCCTGGGAAGGAGAGTCTCCAGAGGTGATTCACTTCAATTTCCTCTAATGAATATCAGATCTATATTAACACACACTGCTCTCTGATTATCTTTCAGCTGTCTTCTTGGACTGAACTCGGGCCCTGCAAACTGGGCCAGTGTTAGCCGCCTGGTGGAGGCCGTTTGCAACCAGCTCTGCGTCTTCACCCGGTGGCCATGTCATTTAGAGGGACCATGAGGACTTGGTGGTCTTTCATTCTCAAGGATTATGTGGCCATCAGAGAGGCAGTGCTGGCCAGCCTGAGGTTGATGGCTCAGACCAACATCCAGCTCTTTGAATTGAATTGAGGACTCAGTGGTAAGAGTTTGTCATAAAGCTGTGTTGGTGTGTTGTAATCTGTTCTCTGATTTATCTTTTAATGAAAGCTGAAAATCCTAAAACAGTCTGTTTGTTTGTGTGTTCCAGCTGCTGGCCAGACTCTCCCTTCAGCAAAGGGTCTGTCCTTGGTACAGGTGGGACAAGAACAGCCCTTTAACTTCAATGTCCCGGAGGAGCAGCCTGGGCCCTCATCCAGTACTGGTCCTCCCCTCGCTCCAGCCACCTCCTCTGCCTGGACTCCCTGTACCCAGGACCAGAACGTACAGGAAGAGGAAGGCGGCCCGAAGCTGCTGTGGCAGAGCGGGGGCCGCTGCCTGGAGGAAAAACCCCTCCGGCTGCCAACATCATACATCTGCAGCAAGTGTGGCCAACCCAGAAGGATTGACAATGACCTCACTCTCATTGCAGGTGTGTCACACTGTGTGACTGTTGGTGGAAAGACTGTGGAGGGAAGAGATGAAGAGAAGACAGGACAATGTTTTCTGTCTTCATTTATAATATACAAAAATTATGTATATTCAAAGATGACAAACACTTTTACTGAACTGTTCTTTTTTTCTTTTTTAATTATATTCTTAAATTGCATTCACAATGGTGCAGTGCAAAGACTGGACATTGA
>NW_019506581.1:0-1435 GCF_002814215.2 Seriola lalandi dorsalis
CATCACCTCCTCCATCACCTCCTCCATCACCTCCTCCTCCATCACCTCCTCCATCACCTCCTCCATCACCTCCTCCATCACCTCCATCACCTCCACCATCACCTCCACCTCCATCACCTCCTCCTCCATCACCTCCTCCTCCATCACCTCCTCCATCACCTCCATCACCTCCTCCATCACCTCCTCCATCACCTCCTCCATCACCTCCACCTGCAGCAGGAACCAGGTCCTCCACTGAAGCCGTCACACTGAACAAACACTAACGTGAAAATTTACACAATAAAGATCCAACAAATTTTTCTTTTGTAATAATGAACCAGAATCTTTGAAACATTTTCACACGCTGTTCCCTCGACTCATTCTGAAATATAATGTGATTTCAATATCAAATATAGAAATATCATGACATATTATGAACATATTTATGGTAAATTTAAGAGTAACAAAATTTACCCCCAATTTTATTGGATTTTAATGGAATTTAAAGAATAAATCAAAACTCTCGACTTAATTGTCAAACTTTATAATGAGCTGTTTTAAGAGGAATAATAGGGTAAATATATATGTCAGTTTTATTGTACTGTAGTTGTTTTTTATATCCTCTTATTTCCATTATTTTTATTTTCATAATTTCTTATATTGATACTTTTTTTATTTAAGTTCACTGACACATTCTGCCTCATGAATTTATTATATAAACAGATTTAAATGTCATGTGAGAGAAAACTTGATGTTCCTGACGATGGAGTGAATGTGATGATCATTATGTCCCTTATGTTCCTGCATGTGTCACGCCATGTGTTTTCATTCTTTAGTGAAATCCACAGTCTTGCATCAGAAATAATGACGATGATGATGATGATGATGATGATGATTTTTCTGTTGTGCGGAGGGGAAAAATAAACCTGTAGACGTGTTTCTGTTGCAGTTCAGCACAAAACAGAAGCATTTTTTATTGTAAAACAACAGTGAACGGTCCGTGTTTAGTTTGCAATTTGAAATTCAGTGAGTTGTGATGAATGTTAACGTGGTTTCTGTCTGAGTGAGAGACACAAACAGGAACAAGCTTTAACAGACGTCATGAAACGACAAACTCAAGTTTTAGAATCATGGAGCAAAAATTTACCAAAAATAAAACTTTTCATCACATTCTTCTGCTTCTCATGTGTTGACCTGCATTTCTTTTAAATTTAACTTGCAAAGTGTCAGAGAGACACACCTGTATGTGCCTGCAGGCGACAGCGGCTTATGTAAGCCCCGCCCCCAGAATCGGGTTACCTGTGTTATGTAAGGTTGGAGCTGCAGGCGGAGGATTCAGGTGAAGGCTGACAGGTTGATGAGGCGAGCTGAAGCAGTTTCAGTGGGCCTGAGGCAAGGTGTGTGCGTGTGTGTGTGTGTGTGTGTGTGCGTGTGTGTGTGTGTGTGTGTGTGTGTG
>NW_019506582.1:0-1285 GCF_002814215.2 Seriola lalandi dorsalis
GTTTTCCTCTTCACCTTCCACCCGGTGGAGTTCAGCACATCCTCGCAGCTCATGGTGATGGTGTCGTACCTGAAGAACTGAGACCTGTCAGGGCTGACCCGAATACAGGCCGCTGGGAGGGGGAAGCAGAGAAGAGAGGAAGATGAGGAAGGAAGGAGTGCAGGGAAGAAATCAGGAAAACAACAAAAGGGAAGGAGCAGACAGCAAATAGTAGAGGAAGGAAAAGAAGTGTGAAAGCAGGAAAAGAATAACAACCAAAGGGGAAGAAAGAGGGAAAAATATCTTAGAGATTAAAAAATATCAAGGAAAAAGCACAAAAAGAAAGAAATTGTGAGGGAGGCAGGAAAAGATGAGTAAAAAGAAAGAAAAATAGCTCAAGACGCAAGATGAAATGAAGAGAAAAATGCAAACAGTAAAGCCAAATGAGAAAATCAACAAGTGAAACACTGATCAGTGACAGTAAAATATCTGTCAACAACATGTCAAGCAGTTTAAAAAAAAGAGATTATTTTCAAGAAAGTGAATAAATGTCAGAATTTGTACTCACACAGCATCAGGCAGAACGGTGTGAACTGCATCCTGTCTCAGCGACAACTGATGGACAGACAGACAATCTGATCTCTGCACTTCCTCTCTGACAAACCCCACCCTCACATACAGCACTTACACTGTCGCTGCGTTTGTTGTCATGGCAGCCGCTTGTGTGAAACGCCTCAAGACTTCCTTCAGATTTCCTCTGAAGAAAAAAACTAAATATGCACAAAAGAAAAAAAATCTCTTTGGTGTATGAAGCAATTTTCTAAGAAGCTGCAGTGGTTGACTAGAAAAACAAACAGATGTATTTGCACTTTCAGCAGACATGGTTATTCATGTGTTTGTGGCCACCTGATGAATCTAAGCACAGTTTTCTCTCTCTTTTAGCTCTGTTTTTGGTCTCCACCTGCTCCTGAGGGAAATCTCTTTAGCTGCTAAATTCTCCACTATGTTCAGCAGCTGCTTTCTGACTGTGTGTGTCTGAACAGGTAATGTATAGGGGGTTTATCAGAGCTTCTTCTTATCAGAGAGACCAAATCCTGCAAGGTTTGGATGGTGGGTCCAGGTGGGCGGGGCTTGGTGACTGCTTTGTTGTGACATCACAAAGTTCCAGAAGTCCTGACGGCTGGTTTTAAGGCTCAGTTTCTGAATACAGGCTGTGTGCATTTCTCTGTGGACTGAGGCTTTGGTACTTTCACAGTATTAATATAGAAGCTAGAGCTGATCTATAATCACACTACACATGGACACA
>NW_019506583.1:0-1016 GCF_002814215.2 Seriola lalandi dorsalis
TTCCTGTATTTTTTTTTTTTTTTTTTTTTTTTGGTGTGGGGGCGTGGACATGTCCATTTGTGCCAAAAGACAAAAGCAGACCACAGGAATGCTAATAGACCATTGAAGAAAGCCATGGGCATTAGCATAAAGGCTAAAGGTGGTGGTAGCCTATGGCTCGGCCACACGCAGTTTCCTCAAGAGACGGGAGCTCATGACATCACATACAAAGGGAAAAATGCCAAGTGGGCATGACTAGGCCATTGCAGGCTTTAGTTTATCAATTTTTATTCTGGGCTGAGAGCCCAAATGCACATTGGCCAACAGGTTTCATCGTCTTAAAGAAGAAAAGTTCTATGAAAAAGCTGAGAGGAAAGGTTTTGTAAAACTAACAAATAGAAACAAAAGACCACTCAATTGCAACCTTTCCCTAAATCAAAACTGACTGGCATAAGGGAATCATTTAAGGCTTGCATAATGCAGAACACATACGTATTTCACTATAGATTACCAAAGCACATTTTCTTTGTCTACACTTTCTGATAGGCAATATCAGGTAGAACACCCCAAAACATGGCAGTTCTGAGCAGTAGATTATGACTGCCTGGCTTACTTAAATAAATATGGAAACACACTGTAGAGGAAGTCAGTTATGAATAATGATACATGAAAGCAAATATGTTCTGAAACCATGTTCATAGTTAAACATTGTATTTAAAGCTCCTCAAAACTGTCCTAAGTATAGCCGAAAGAAAATATTTATGTTAAAAAACTTGAACAAGGTGTTCAATTCATAGGTTTTTGGTACATTTTTTTTTTTTTTTTTTTTTTACAAATGCCAACAGATTCCCTTTATTCACTGTATATATTTCTTTCAGCTCGGAGTCCTGTCTTCTCCCACCTTTCTTCCTCTCTCCAAGGCCTGAGCACCATCCGTGCCTTCAAGGTCCAGCAGAGGTTTCAGCAGATGTTTGATGAATTTCAAGATCTTCACTCAGGTGAATGGAACCTACATTTCAGTTAAATGGCCAAAACTC
>NW_019506584.1:0-1106 GCF_002814215.2 Seriola lalandi dorsalis
TGTGTGTGTTAGTGTGTGTGTGTGTTAGTGTGTGTGTGTGTGTGTTACTGTGTGTGTTTGTTAGTGTGTGTGTTAGTGTGTGTGTGTTAGTGTGTGTGTGTGTGTGTCTGTGTGTGTTTGTTACTGTGTGTGTTTGTTAGTGTGTGTGTGTGTGTGTGTGTGGGTGTGTGTGTGTCTGTGTGTGTTTGTTACTGTGTGTGTTTGGTAGTGTGTGTGTGTGTGTGTGTGTGTGTGTGTGTGTGGGTGTGTGTGTGTGTGTGTTTGTTTGTGTGTGTGTGTGTGTTAGTGTGTGTGTGTGTGTGTCAATTTGTCCAGTGTTGGTGCAGAGCTGCTGCTATACTGTCTGTCTGTCTGTCTGTCTGTCTGCAAACTGTCTGTCTGTCTGTAAACTGTCTCACTGTCTGTATGTAAACTGTATGTCTGTCTGTAAACTGTCTGTCTGTCTGTAAACTGTCTCACTGTATGTCTGTCTGTAAACTGTATGTCTGTCTGTAAACTGTCTCACTGTCTGTCTGTAAACTGTCTGTCTGTCTGTAAACTGTCTCACTGTATGTCTGTCTGTAAACTGCATGTCTGTCTGTAAACTGTCTCACTGTCTGTCTGTAAACTGTCTGTCTGTCTTTAAACTGTCTGTCTGTCTGTAAACTGTCTCACTGTCTGTCTGTCTGTCTGTCTGTAAACTGTCTTGTCAGATCTAATCCACAGTTCTATAAAGTGTGTATCAGCAGATGATCAGTATCAGGACTCTAATCAGGATCAGCTAAAACCACATCAAACCACACGTCTGTGTCTTTCAGGGTGAGACTCCCAAACAGCACGCTGAGAGAGCCAGAGACCAGGACCTGGCTGAGTACCTGGAGAACCGCCAGCATTACCAGATGATCCAGAGAGAAGACCACGAGACGGCAGTCTGACCTCCGACCTGTCTGACCTCTGACCTGTCTGTCCTTAGCTCTTTCATGTATCTACTCCCAGCTCAGTGTGTATATCAGGGTCAAAGGTCGTGTTTTAACTCCTCAGACTGAATGTAGTCCACTACTCCTTCCTGTCTGTTCAAGACAGGAGGCTGGTAGACTGATGACATCATGATTATCAGTTATTGTTTT
>NW_019506585.1:0-1601 GCF_002814215.2 Seriola lalandi dorsalis
ATAGAAATCCCACTAAATGTGAATTCTGAGATTTTGGAGACACACAGAGACAGCTTTAACGAGGAAAAGAGACAATTTAGGCGCTGGAAACGTTAAAACAGCGCTTTCTAACAGTATTGCATTTTCAGGTGTAACTGATAACTTTATGACATGTAAACATGAAATCCATCATATTCTTCATGAATGCTACTCAAATAAATGTGAAAACCTATCCTGAAGTGTTATGTGTAGAAACTCCACTAAATGTGAATGCTGAGATTTTGGAGACACGGAGACAGCTTTAACTAGGGAAAGAGCCGATAGGCGCTGGAAACGTTAAAACAACGATATTGAACAATATTGCATTCTCAGGTGTAACTGATAACTTTTTGACATGTAAACATGAAATCCATCATATTCTACATGAATGCTACTCAAATAGATGAGAAAACCTATCCTGAAGTGTTCTGTGTAGAAACTCCATTAAATGCTAATGCTGAGATTTTGGAGACACAGAGACAGCTTTAACGAGGGAAAGAGCCGATCTACGCGCTGGAAACGTTAAAACAACGATATTGAACAGTATTGCATTCTCAGGTGTAACTTACAACGTTATGACATGTAAACATGAAATCCATCATATTCTTCATGAATGCTACTCAAATAGATGTGAAAACTTATTCTGAAGAGTTCTGTGTAGAAATCCCACAAAATGTGAATGCTGAGATTTTGGAGACACACAGGCAGCTTTAAGGAGGGAAAGAGCCGATCCTGACGCTTAAAAGCGTTATTGAACAGTATTACATTTTCAGGTGTAACTGATAACTTTATGACATGTAAACATCAAATCCATCATATTCTTCATGAATGCTACTCAAATAGACGTGAAAACCTATCCTGAAGTGTTCTATGTAGAAACTCCACTAAATGTGAATGCTGACATTTTGGTGACACAGAGACAGCTTTAACGAGGGAAAGAGCCGATCCTGACGCTTAAAAGCGTTATTGAACAGTATTACATTTTCAGGTGTAACTGATAACTTTATGACATGTAAACATGAAGTCCATCATATTCTTCATGAATGCTACTCAAATAGACAGGAAAACTTATCCTGAATTGTTCTGTATAGACAGGACAATGAATGACAAAAACTCAGCTTTCAGACACAGAGAAAGCTTCTGACGAGGACTTAGAGCAGATCCTGACGTTTAACAGGGCTTTTCAACAGTATTACCTTCTAAGGTGTAACTGATAACTTTATGACATGTAAACATGAAATCCATCATATTCTTCATGAATGTCACTCAAATAGACAGGAAAACTTATCCTGAAGTGTTCTGTGTAGAAATCCCACTAAATGTGAATGCTGAGATTTTGGAGAAACACAGACAGCTTTAACCAGGGAAAGAGCCGATCTAGACGCTGGAAACGTGGAAACAGCGCTTTACAACAGTATCGCATTCTCAGGTGTAGCTGATAACTTTATGACATGTAAACATGAAATCCATCATATTCTTCATGAATGCTACTCAAATAGACAGGAAAACTTATCCTGAAGTGTTCTGTGTAGAAATCCCACTAAATGTGAATGCTCAGATTTTGGATACACACAGACAGCTTT
>NW_019506586.1:0-1078 GCF_002814215.2 Seriola lalandi dorsalis
GATTCTGGATCCACTGAGGCTTGTTAGGTAACACACAAACACACACACACACACACACACACACACACACACAGTGTTGTTGTGTTGCCTGGTTACATTACAGAAACAGAATCCAGCTGTTTGGAGCAGGTCACTCTGAGCTGAGTCGACTGTGTGTTTACTCTGTTTCTCTGTTTCTTCTTCTTCTCCAACACTTCCAGGAGACAGGTGGAGACAGGTGGAGACAGGGGGAGACAGGGGGAGACAGGGGAGACATGAGGAGACAGGAGGAGACATGGAAACAGGAGGAGACAGGGGGAGGCAGGAGGAGACATTGAGACAGGAGGAGACAGGTGGAGACATGGAAACAGGAGGAGACAGGGGAGACAGGAGGAGACATGGAAACAGGAGGAGACAGGGGAGACAGGAGGAGACATGAGGAGACAGGTTGAGACAGGTGGGGACATGGAAACAGGAGACAACAGGGGGAGACAGGAGGAGACATGAGGAGACAGGTGGAGACAGGTGGAGACAGGTGGAGACAGGAGGAGACATGGAAACAGGAGGAGACAGGGGAGACAGGAGGAGACATGAGGAGACAGGTTGAGACAGGTGGGGACATGGAAACAGGAGACAACAGGGGGAGACAGGAGGAGACATGAGGAGACAGGTGGAGACAGGTGGAGACATGGAAACAGGTGGAGACAGGTTGAGACAGGTGGAGACATGGAAACAGGAGACAACAGGGGAGACAGGAGGAGACATGAGGAGACAGGAGGAGACAGGTGGAGACAGGTGGAGACATGGAAACAGGAGGAGACAGGGGAGACAGGAGGAGACAGGAGGAGACACGAGGAGACAGGTGGAGACAGGTGGGGACATGGTAACAGGAGGAGACAGGTGGAGACAGGTGGAGACAGGTGGGGACATGGTAACAGGAGGAGACAGAGGAGACAGGGGAGACAGGAGGAGACAGGTGGAGACATGGAAACAGGAGACAACAGGGGGAGACAGGAGGAGACAGGAGGAGACAGGTGGAGACAGGTGGAGACATGGAAACAGGAGACAACAGGAGGAGACAGGAGGAGACAGGAGGAGA
>NW_019506587.1:0-1172 GCF_002814215.2 Seriola lalandi dorsalis
CGTCATAGTATAGTCAGGCACAAAACGTCACAGTATAATAAGGCATAAAAATGTCAAAAAACGTCATAGTATAATAAGGCATAAAATGTCAAAAAACGTCATAGTATAATAAGGCGTAAAAATGTCAAAAAACGTCATAGTATAGTCAGGCACAAAACGTCACAGTATAATAAGGCATAAAAATGTCAAAAAACGTCATAGTATACTAAGGCGTAAAAATGTCAAAAAACGTCATAGTATAATAAGGCGTAAAAATGCTAAAAAACGTCATATTATAGTAGAGCATAAAAATGGCACAAAACGTCACAGTATACTAAGGCATAAAAATGTCAAAAAACGTCATAGTATAGTAGAGCGTAAAAATGGCAAAAAACGCCATAGTATAGTAGAGTGTAAAAATGGCACAAAACGTCATAGTATAGTAGAGCGTAAAAATGTCAAAAAACGTCACAGTATAATAAGGCGTAAAAATGTCAAACGTCACAGTATAGTAGAGCATAAAAATGTCAAAAAACGACACAGTATAATAAGGCGTAAAAATGTCAAAAAACGTCACAGTATAATAAGGCATAAAAATGCCAAAAAATGTCATAGTATAGTAGAAGATAAAAATGGCACAAAACGTCATAGTATAGTCAGGCACAAAACGTCACAGTATACTAAGGCATAAAAATGTCAAAAAACGTCACAGTATAATAAGGCGTAAAAATGTCACAAAACGTCACAGTATAATAAGGCGTAAAAATGTCAAAAAACGTCACAGTATGCTAAGGCGTAAAAATGTCAAAAAACGTCACAGTATAATAAGGCATAAAAATGCCAAAAAACGTCATAGTATAGTAGAAGATAAAAATGGCACAAAACGTCATAGTATAATAAGGCGTAAAAATGTCAAAAAACGTCATAGTATAGTCAGGCACAAAACGTCACAGTATAATAAGGCGTAAAAATGGCAAAAAACGTCACAGTATACTAAGGCGTAAAAATGTCAAAAAACGTCATAGTATAGTCAGGCACAAAACGTCACAGTATAATAAGGCGTAAAAATGGCAAAAAACGTCACAGTATACTAAGGCGTAAAAATGTCAAAAAACGTCACAGTATAATAAGGCGTAAAATGTCAAAAAACGTCATAGTATAGTAGAGCGTAAAAATGGCACAAAACGTCATAG
>NW_019506588.1:0-1399 GCF_002814215.2 Seriola lalandi dorsalis
AGGTGAAGATACCTATAGATGTCAGGTGAAGATACCTATAGATGTCAGGTATAGATACCTATAGATGTCAGGTAAAGATACCTATAGATGTCAGGTATAGATACCTATAGATGTCAGGTAAAGATACCTATAGATGTCAGGTAAAGATACCTATAGATACCTCTAGATGTCAGGTGAAGATACCTATAGATGTCAGGTAAAGATACCTATAGATGTCAGGTAAAGATACCTATAGATGTCAGGTATAGATACCTATAGATGTCAGGTAAAGATACCTATAGATGTCAGGTATAGATACCTATAGATGTCAGGTGAAGATACTTATAGATGTCAGGTATAGATACCTATAGATGTCAGGTAAAGATACCTATAGATGTCAGGTGAAGATACCTATAGATGTCAGGTAAAGAGACCTATAGATGTCAGGTAAAGAGACCTATAGATGTCAGGTATAGAGACCTATAGATATAGATATCAGATGTAAATACCTATAGATGTCAGGTATAGATACCTATAGATATCAGGTGAAGATATCTATAGATGTCAGGTAAAGATACCTATAGATGTCAGGTATAGATACCTATAGATGTCAGGTAAAGAGACCTATAGATGTCAGGTAAAGAGACCTATAGATGTCAGGTATAGAGACCTATAGATGTCAGGTAAAGATACCTATAGATGTCAGGTAAAGAGACCTATAGATGTCAGGTAAAGAGACCTATAGATGTCAGGTATAGATACCTATAGATGTCAGGTATAGATACCTATAGATGTCAGGTAAAGATACCTATAGATGTCAGGTAAAGAGACCTATAGATGTCAGGTATAGATACCTATAGATACCTATAGATACCTGTAGATATCAGAGAGGCAGCTCACTAAGTGTTTTTAAAAAAAAGCTCCAAACTTATTTCTTCACTTTAACTCGCTCTGAAACTTTAAACTTTGCGTCACGTTTCTGCTGCTCAGTTTTTCCTTTAAACGTCTTCTTATTGAATGATTTATTATTTTATTCATTATTTAATCTCATTTTGATGTTTTTAATGTTTTAACTTTAGATCAAAGCTTTAACATGTTTTATGTTCATTAATCAGATATTGACTGTGTGGAACGTATTCTGTTCCAACAACATATTGATTTAATGAGAGACGTCCACAGATGAGTCAGATGTGATCACATGTTCTCTGTTCCTCTCAGCACCACGTGACAAACACTGTGACAGGCTGATCTTTCCCAGCTCGTGTCCATCTCACCCACCGTCCGTCTGTAAAGAGCAACACAGGCGGCCCCCGAACGTCACAGTCAGATGACATTTATGGCATGACAGGACACTTGACACGTTCTCCGCTGTTTGCATGTGTGTGTCTTAGCGTGTGTGTGTGTGTGTGTGTGTGTGTGT
>NW_019506589.1:0-1470 GCF_002814215.2 Seriola lalandi dorsalis
TATACTATGACGTTTTTATGACTTTTTATGCCTTACTATACTATGACGTTTTTATGACTTTTTATGCATTACTTTAACGTTTTTATGACTTTTTTGCCTTACTATACTATGACGTTTTTATGACTTTTTATGCCTTACTATACTATGACGATTTCATGACTTTTTATGCATTACTATACTATAACGTTTTTATCATTTTTTATGCCTTACTATACTAAGTTGTTTTTATGACTTTTTATGCCTTACTATACTATGACGATTTCATGACTTTTTATGCCTTACTATACTATGATATTTTTATGACTTTTTATGCCTTACTATACTATGATATTTTTATGACTTTTTATGCCTTACTATACTATGATATTTTTATGACTTTTTATCACTTACTATACTATGACATTTTTATGACTTTTTATGCCTTACTATACTATGATATTTTTATGACTTTTTATGCCTAACTATACTATGATATTTTTATGACTTTTTATGCCTTACTAAACGATGACATTTTTATGACTTTTTATGCCTTACTATACTATGATATTTTTATAACTTTTTATGCCTTACTATACTATGACATTTTTATGACTTTTTAGCCTTACTATACTATGACGTTTTTATGACTTTTTATGCATTACTATACTATAACGTTATTATTTTTTATGCCTTACTATACTAAGTTGTTTTTATGATTTTTTATGCCATACTATACTATGACTTTTTTTTTGCCTTTTTATGCCTTACTATACTATGACGATTTTATGACTTTTTATGCCTTACTATACTATGACATTTTTATGACTTTTTATGCCTTACTGTAGTATGACGTTTTTGTACCTCACTATACTATGATATGTTTTCACTTATTATGCCTTACTGTACTATGATAGTTTTAGCACGTTTCATGCTTTACTATACCATGAATTTCTTTTGTGCCTTTTTTTTTATGACTTCCTATTTTGACACTTTTGTCAGTTTCCTGGAAGCGAAAGCAGACACAGACTGAGGTGAGGGGTGAAAAGTGATTTTAATGAAAACAACAATGAGGAATGGGAAGGCTGGTGTCTGGTGAGGGCTTCAGTCTGGCAGAGGGGGGTTGAAGGCAGATGCAGATTTCAGATGGTGGTGTGGCTGGAGCCGAGGTGCGAAGATCTTCTAGCGAGGTGGTGTGACAGCCAGAGACTTGCTGGGTTTGGCTTGAGAGCAAAACCTAAAAATAAAAAATAAAAACTACAGTTGAGCACTGTTGAATCTTCCCAGGAGTTTAAGTGGACAAGACCAAGTTACCATAATGTAGAATAAACAATCTGGCGAGGAGTGGAGAGTCAGCTCAGGTGTTTGTACTGGAGGCTTGATGAAGTTATGAGTCGCAGGTATGGAGATGAGCCAGGAGCCCTGAGAGGGAAGCCACGCCCACAAACATACACAGAGACATGACAGGGGAAAAACACAGAAACACAAGAGAGA
>NW_019506590.1:0-919 GCF_002814215.2 Seriola lalandi dorsalis
GGAGCAGCAGGAGCAGCAGGATCAGCAGGAGCAGCAGGATCCACAGGAGCAACAGGAGCAGCAGGAGCAGCAGGATCAGCAGGAGCAGCAGGAGCAGCAGGAGCAGCAGGAGCAGCAGGAGCAGCAGGAGCAGCAGGATCAGCAGGAGCAGCAGGAGCAACAGGAGCAACAGGATCAGCAGGAGCAACAGGAGCAACAGGAGCAACAGGAGCAGCAGGAGCAGCAGGATCAGCAGGAGCAACAGGAGCAACAGGATCAGCAGGAACAGCAGGAGCACCGGTACACTAGTAGAGCTATGTGTTGCTGGGGGCGGGGCCAGCAGTGAAATACGTGTTTTCCCGCCCACAGGCGCAAGGCAGAGCACCTGTGTTACAGCAGCAGGTCAGCTGATTGCATCACAAAGAGCCAAACTTCACTTTGCTTTGACGTTAAAAGTTATAAAGTACGTCGTTTTAATAAACTTGCATTCATAAATTAAATATATATCCTTATCCATCATATAGATATTTGTACAAATTGTACGATGAGTATTTCATGTTCTAAACATATATCTTCATATATCCAGAGGATGTATACATGTGATAATAAACCATCTTGATACAGGGACAAATACGTCACATATTAATGTCTTTGTGGGGTTTTATTTTTTCCAGGAGAGAAAGACTTTGATTTTCTGTTTATTTGTTTCCTTTATGTTTATTGGACTTTTTAAAAATGAGCACTAAATAAATGATTCTATTTACAGTTTACAGCTTCCAGCATTTAAATTATTATTATTCAGTTAAACTAATTAAATGAATGAAAATGAACAGTACAGGTAAAGACTAAATAATTGGACCTGCAGCTGACAGGACTGTGGTGATATCATGGGCAGTTGTTCTATTACTCCTGATACTGATCCTGTTACTATCAATAATCC
>NW_019506593.1:0-1898 GCF_002814215.2 Seriola lalandi dorsalis
CTATGATGTTTTTTTGAAATTTTATGCCATACTATACTATGACGTTTTTTGCCATTTTTATGCCTTATTATACTATGATGTTTTTTTGAAATTTTATGCCATACTATACTATGACGTTTTTTGCCATTTTTATGCCTTAGTATACTATGATGTTTTTTGCCATTTTTATGCCTAAGTATACTATGATGTTTTTTTGAAATTTTATGCCATACAATACTATGACGTGTTTGCCATTTTTATGCTCTACTAGAATATGACTTTTTTTTGTCATTTTTATGCCTTAGTATACTATGACGTTTTTTGAAATTTTATGTCATGCTATACTATGATGTTTTTTGCTATTTTTATGCCTCATTATACTATGATGTTTTTTTGAAATTTTATGCCATACAATACTATGACGTTTTTTGGCATTTTTATGCCTTACTATACTGTGGCGTTTTGTGCCTGACTATACTGTGACGTTTTTTGCCATTTTTATGCTCTACTATACTATGACATTTTATTGTTATTTTTATGCCTTAGTATACTATGACATTTTTTCAAATTTTATGCCATACTATACTATGACGTTTTTCGCCATTTTTATGCTCTACGATAACATGTATTTTTTTGGCATTTTTATGCCTTACTATACTGTGACGTTTTGTGCCTGACTATACTATGACGTTTTTGCCATTTTTATGCTGTACAAGAATATGACTTTTTTTTGGCATTTTTATGCCTTATTATACTGTGACGTATTTTGAAATTTTATGCCATACTATACTATGACGTTTTTTGACATTTTTATGCTGTACTATAATATGACTTTTTTTTGGCATTTTTTTGCCTTACTATACTGTGACGTTTTGTGCCTGACTATACTATGACGTTGTTTGCCATTTTTATGCCTTATTATACTATGACGTTTGTTGAAATTTTATGCCATACTATACTATGACGTTTTTTGCCATTTTTATGCTCTACTATAATGTGTATTTTTTGGCATTTTTATGACTTACTATACCGTGACATTTTGTGCCTGACTATACTATGATGTTTTTTTTGTCATTTTTATGCCTTAGTATACTATGACATTTTTTGAAATTTTATGCCATACTATACTATGACGTATTTTGCCATTTTTATGCCTTATTATACTATGACGTTTTTTGAAATTTTATGCCATACTATACTATGATGTTTTTTGCCATTTTTATGCCTTATTATACTATGATGTTTTTTTTAAATTTTATGCCATACAATACTATGACATTTTTTGACATTTTTATGCTCTACTAGAATATTACTTTTTTTTGTCATTTTTATGCCTTAGTATACTATGACGTTTTTTGAAATTTTATTTCATGCTATACTATGACGTTTTTTGGCATTTTTATACTTTACTATACTGTGACGTTTTGTGCCTGACTATACTTTGACGTTTTTTGACATTTTTATGCTCTACTATAATATGACTTTTTTTGGCATTTTTATGCCTTACTATACTGTGACGTTTTGTGCCTGACTATACTATGACGTTTTTTGCCATTTTTATGCCTTATTATACTATGACGTTTTTTGATATATTATCCCATACTATACTATGACGTGTTTGCCATTTTTATGCTCTACTAGAATATGACTTTTTTTTGTCATTTTTATGCCTTAGTATACTATGACGTTTTTTGAAATTTTATGTCATGCTATACTATGATGTTTTTTGCCATTTTTATGCCTTAGTATTCTATGATGTTTTTTTGAAATTTTATGCCATACAATACTATGACGTTTTTTGACATTTTTATGCTCTACTATAATATGACGTTTTTTGGCATTTTTTTGACTTACTATACTGTGACGTTTTGTGCCTGACTATACTATGACGTTTTTTGCCATTTTTATGCCTTATTATA
>NW_019506594.1:0-1079 GCF_002814215.2 Seriola lalandi dorsalis
AACATAACAAATGTATCTATAATAATGTTTTCATAATAATAATATTATTAATAATAATAATAATAATAATAATAATAATTTATTTTTAGCACCTGAGCAATCAGAAGTTACAAAGAGCTTTAGAAGCAGAAGGTAATAAAATAATGTAAATGAAACCAGAAAAATTTTTATATCTCATACTCTGGAAAAGGACCAAATAAAATAAACATACTGTATGAACACACATGTTCCCACACACATATACAGAACATATAAACATGCACAGAGACACACAGGCATGTGATAGGAAGCCTGATGATGAGAGGCTACAGCTCATCCCACAACAAACTGTCTTTAATCAGAATAATCCCCTGTGGCCGATAACATAACCGCAAACGACCATCCAATCAGAAGCCTCAGCCTCGTCCTCACCTGTGTCCTCTGAACCATCTCATCACTGGTGCCGAATCGTTCCTTCATCACCGATCGAACCCGCTGAGCCTCGAACTCCAGCTGCTGCCGGATCAGATCCATCTGCAGAGAAAACTGGGACCAGAGAGACACAGAGGTCAGAGTCTACAAAGACACAGAGGTCAGAGGTCAGAATCCACAGACACAGAGGTCAGAGTCTACAGAGACACACAGAGGTCAAAGTCTACAGAGGTCAGAGTCCACAGAGACACACAGAGGTCAGAGGTCAGAGTCCACAGAAACACACAGAGGTCAAAGTTTAGAGAGGTCAGAGGTCAGAATCCACAGAGACACACAAAGGTCAGAGTCCACAGGAACACACAGAGGTCAGGGTCCACATAGACACACAGAGGTCAGAATCCACAGGAACACACAGAGGTCAGAGTCCACAGGAACACACAGAGGTCAGGGTCCACATAGACACACAGAGGTCAGAATCCACAGGAACACACAGAGGTCAGAGTCCACATAGACACACAGGTCAGAGTCCACAGGAACACACACAGGTCAGAGTCCACAGGAACACACAGAGGTCAGAGTCCACAGGAACACACACAGGTCAGAGTCCACAGGAACACACAGAGGTCAGAGTCCACAGGAACACACACAGGTCAGAGTCCACAGGAACA
>NW_019506595.1:0-928 GCF_002814215.2 Seriola lalandi dorsalis
CTTTTTTATGCCTTACTATACTATGTCGTTTTTTGCCTTACTATACTATGTCGTTTTTCCGCATTTTTATGCCTTACTGTACTGTGACGTTTTTTCCGCATTTTTATGCGTTACTATACTATGTCGTTTTTTCACGTTTTAATGCCTTATTGTACTATGACGTTTTTTCCGCATTTTTATGCCTTACTATACTATGTCGTTTTTTCACGTTTTTATGCCTTACTATACTACGACGTTTTTAGCCTTACTATACTATGACGTTTTTAGCCTTACTATACTATGATGTTTTTTTGCATTTTTATGCCTTACTATACTATGACGTTTTTTGACTTTTTTATGCCTTACTATACTATGTCGTTTTTTGACGTTTTTATGCCTTACTATACTATGACGTTTTTTCATGTTTTTATGCCTTACTATACTATGTTTTTTCCGCATTTTTATGCTTTACTATACTATGACGTTTTTTCATGTTTTTATGCCTTACTATACTATGACGTTTTTATGCCTTACTATACTATGTTTTTTCCGCATTTTTATGCTTTACTATACTATGATGTTTTTTGACATTTTTATGCCTTACTATACTATGTTGTTTTTTTCACGTTTTTATGCCTTACTATACTATGACGTTTTTTGCCTTACTATACTATGACGTTTTTATGCCTTACTATACTATGACATTTTTTCCGCATTTTTATGCCTTACTATACTATGACGTTTTTTGCCTTACTATACTATGACGTTTTTTCATGTTTTTATGCCTTACTATACTATGACTTTTTTATGACTTTTTATGCCATGCTATGACGTTTTTATGCCTTACTATACTATGACATTTTTTCCGCATTTTTATGCCTTACTATACTATGACGTTTTTTCATGTTTTTATGCCTTACTATACTATGACGTTTTTATGCCTTACTCT
>NW_019506596.1:0-1190 GCF_002814215.2 Seriola lalandi dorsalis
ATATTCAATATTATATATTAAATATTATATATTGTATATGAAATATTTTTTATTTATCAAATATTATATATATGAAATATTATTCTGTGTAGGAGAGGTGGACTATAAGGAGATCGGAGACTGTGTCCATGTGTCAGGTTACAGCTCCACCGACCTCTGTCTGCCCGCCCTCGACTACCTCCGCAAGTGTTCACAGGTAGGACTGATGAACTGATGAACTGATGAAGTGGTTTGATGAACTGATGAAGTGATGAAGTGATGAACTGATGAAGTGGTTTGATGAACTGATGAAGTGATAAAGTGATGAAATGGTTTGATGAAGTGATGAAGTTTTTGATGAAGTGATGAATTGATGAAATGGTTTGATGAAGTGATGAAATGGTTTGATGAAGTGATGAAATGGTTTGATGAAGTGATGAAATGGTTTGATGAAGTGGTTTGATGAAGTGATGAAGTGGTTTGATGAACTGATGAACTGATGAACTGATGAAGTGGTTTGATGAACTGATGCAGTGATGAACTGATGAAGTGGTTTGATGAACTGATGAACTGATGCAGTGATGAACTGATGAAGTGGTTTGATGAACTGATGTAGTGGTTTGATGAAGTGATGAAGTGGTTTGATGAACTGATGAAGTGATAAAGTGATGAAATGGTTTGATGAACTGATGAAGTGGTTTGATGAACTGATGAACTGATGCAGTGATGAACTGATGAAGTGGTTTGATGAACTGATGTAGTGGTTTGATGAAGTGATGAAGTGATGAAGTGGTTTGATGAACTGATGAAGTGATAAAGTGATGAAATGGTTTGATGAACTGATGAAGTGGTTTGATGAACTGATGAACTGATGCAGTGATGAACTGATGAAGTGGTTTGATGAACTGATGTAGTGGTTTGATGAACTGATGAAGTGGTTTGATGAACTGATGAACTGATGCAGTGATGAACTGATGAAGTGGTTTGATGAACTGATGTAGTGGTTTGATGAACTGATGAAGTGGTTTGATGAACTGATGAACTGATGCAGTGATGAACTGATGAAGTGGTTTGATGAACTGATGAAGTGGTTTGATGAACTGATGAAGTGATAAAGTGGTTTGATGAACTGATGAAGTGGTTTGATGAAGTGATGAAATGGTTTGATGAAGTGATGAAATGGTTTGATGAAGTGATGAAATGGTTTGATG
>NW_019506597.1:0-899 GCF_002814215.2 Seriola lalandi dorsalis
ACGTGGCCCTCGTCTGAGCTCACAGCTCGTCCTTGTTTGGCCTCAGCTGCATCAGAGCTCCACTTCTCCCCAGGTTCACCAGAGGAAACACCACGGCACAAAATGCTTTTCCTCCCAGCTGCTGCTCTGTGCTGTCTGTGTTCAGGTGAGTGTTTCCAGCCAATCAGGAGCCAGCAAACTCAACCTGTGACAAACACTGTCACACTAACCTTCATCTACCTGTCTGTGTCTCTGCAGCACTGGTTGCCATGGCAGCAGAGCTGATTCAGGACCAGTTATCATTGACCAGGAGAGTTGGTGAAACAGTCTCCTTCAGCTGTGGAGGAACTCAGCAGTGTGACACTAATTATGTATACTGGTACCAGAAGAAAGAGACAGAAACATTCACTCTGATTCTTGATATTGACAGAACTAATGGCGACATAGATTCACGTTACAATCATCCTCAGAAAGATGATTTCACAGCTGTTAATAAACAGAACGGCTGGGAGTTGCAGATAAAGAACGTTAAACTCTCTCATTCAGCCTCCTACTACTGCTCCTGTTATAAGAGAGATCCCCACAGTGAGAAATGATCCCTGCAGCCTGAACAAAAACTTCCAGATGAACAGATGTCAAACAGTGTTTGTGACAGGAAGAGAGCAGGAAACCACAGCCCAGGTTCACATATTTCACCTCCAGCTCACACACTTTCTCTTGACTTTTCTATGATATTGATTGATATTTTGATGAGATATTTCAGCAGGTTTCCTGTTGTTCCACACAGTGAGGACAAAGAAGAAACACACAAGCACAATAATAAAAGAAGATGAAGAGAAAAGTATCAAACTCAATGAATCAAATGAGATCCAACAGAAAAGCTGGAAACAACAAACACACTTTAAATCATATCATGGATT
>NW_019506598.1:0-875 GCF_002814215.2 Seriola lalandi dorsalis
TTATTATTATTATTATTATTATTATTATAGCTCTTTTTCTTTTCTCTACATGTTTGATATTATTACAGCTGATGTTTGAATGACTGTCTGAGCCCTGTTCTTCCTTCCTCTGCTGCACAACTCACACATATAATTCATATGTATTTTTACAGTGTAACGTGTCACTGTAAACTACAGTAAACATGGTGGTGACAGCTTCCTGCAGACAGACAGTGACCTGAGAACACACTTCACCTGCTTCATCATCATCATTCAAAATACAATCAAACCTGCTGCTTTGCCTGGAGCGCCCCCTACTGCTGCTTCACCACAACACACGTTACACCTGCGCTACACCTGCGCTGTCAGAGCATGACACTGTTTATTACCCATTATATTTCAGTTACACACCACACAACCATGAGTTATTATCGCCATAGTAACGACACCTAACAAGAACATTTATCCTCATCCACCAGCGCAGGGACGTCAACTGACGCCTGTCCAACAACATGAACGTCCATCCTCACCCTCATCCTCACCCTCATCATCATCATCATCATCCTCATCCTCACCCTCATCATCATCATCCTCACCCTCATCATCATCATCCTCACCCTCATCATCATCATCATCATCATCCTCACCCTCATCATCATCATCATCATCCTCATCCTCACCCTCATCATCATCATCCTCACCCTCATCCTCACCCTCATCATCATCATCCTCACCCTCATCATCATCATCATCATCATCATCATCATCCTCACCCTCATCATCATCATCATCATCCTCATCCTCACCCTCATCATCATCATCCTCACCCTCATCCTCACCCTCATCATCATCATCATCATCATCATCATCATCAACATCATGTGGTTGCAATGAGA
>NW_019506600.1:0-845 GCF_002814215.2 Seriola lalandi dorsalis
TGCCATACTATACTATGACTTTTTTTTTTACTTTTTTTGCCTCGCTATACTATGACTTTTTATGCCATACTATACTACGACTTTTTTTTGCCTTACTATACTATGATTTTTTTTTTTATACTTTCTTTGCCTTACTATACTATGACTTTTTTTTCATACTTTTTTTGCCTTACTATACTATGACTTATTTTTGCCTTACTATACTATGACTTTTTTTTTCAACTTTTTTTGCCATACTATACTATGACTTTTTTTTTCTACTTTTTTTGCCATACTATGCTATGACTTTTTTTTACTTTTTTTGCCTTGCTATATATGACTTTTTATGCCATACTATACTATGACTTTTTTTTTTACTTTTTTTGCCATACTATACTATGACTTTTTTTTTTACTTTTTTTGCCTCGCTATACTATGACTTTTTATGCCTTTATACTTTCTTTGCCTTACTATACTATGACTTTTTTTTCATACTTTTTTTGCCTTACTATACTATGACTTTTTATGCCTTACTATATTATGACTTTTTTCTGACTTTTTTTGCCTTACTACACTATGACTTCTTTTTTACTTTTTTCTGACTTTTTTTGCCTTTCTATACTTTCACTCTTTTTTTTTACTTTTTTTGCCTTACTATACTATGATTTGTTTTGCCTTACTATACTATGAGTTTTTTTTTACTTTTTTTGCCATACTATACTATGACTTTTTTTGACTTTTTATGCCTTACTATACTATGATATTTTTCTGACTTTTTTTGCCTTACTATACTATGATTTTTTTTGCCTTTCTATACTGTAACTTTTTTTAAACTTTTTTCTCCTTACTATACTATGACTTTTTTT
>NW_019506601.1:0-592 GCF_002814215.2 Seriola lalandi dorsalis
AATATCACATTGTCAGCAGTCTTGTGGTGGTATTTTAATGATTAAATTGTGCAAAAATGTCTATACAAATGCTTAAACCAAGCCAATCCAAATCTCTTTGCATCAGGATTGTTTTGGTTTGGTTCAGTTTATTGATAATATTGCCGTATAGTTAAAGAATAAAGGATATATCAGACTTTGTCAGAGATAGAATGATAAAGCCATAGACATATGTTCCATTGTTTCCCTTGGTGTTTACACAATCCACATTAGTAAAAAAAGGAACTAAAAAAATAGAAAATGTAATCATATCAACAAATAATTTAAAAAAAGTATCACAGACACAGAAAAAGAAATTAATTTAAGAGTTAACCTTAAAATATATATATATATATATATCTATATATATATATATATATATATATATATTAAGATATCCAAATTCTATTAGGTAGTCACATCTGGGGGTCAATGTTTAGCATTTGCTACGGTGCTACCTGATCCGTATTGTCTATACTTTTGTGCTCGTGTAATGGACAATAAGGGTCATTTTCACTAACCATTTTCACAACTGATGCCACACAGTCCCTGTTAGCACCTCAAGGTGTGTTTG
>NW_019506602.1:0-1178 GCF_002814215.2 Seriola lalandi dorsalis
AAAAAGTCATAATATAACAAGGCATGGAAAGTCATAGTATAATAAGGCGTAAAACGTCATATTATAGTAGGTTTTAAAAAGTCATAGTATATTAAGGTATAAAAAGTCATAGTATAGTAAGGCATGAAAAGTCATAAAAACGTCATAGTATAGTAAGGCATAAAAAGGTCATAGTATTGTAAGGCATAAAAAGTCATAAAAACGTCATAGTATAGTAAGGCATAAAAAGGTCATAGTATAGTAAGACATAAAAAGTCGTAAAAACGTCATAGTATAGTAAGGCATAAAAAGTCATAGTATAGTAAGGCATAAAAAGTCGTAAAAACGTCATAGTATAGTAAGGCATAAAAAGTCATAAAAAAGTCATAAAAACTATATAGTATAGTGAGGCATAAAAAGTCATAGTATAGTAAGGCATAAAAAGTCATAAAAACGTCATAGTATAGTAAGGCATAAAAAGTTATAGTATAGTAAGGCATAAAAAGTTGTAAAAACGTCATAGTATAAGTAAGGCATAAAAAGTCATAAAAAAGTCATAGTATATTAAGGCATAGAAAGTTATAGTATAGTAAGGCATAAAAAGTCGTAAAAATGTCATAGTATAGTAAGGCATAAAAAGTCATAAAAATGTCATAGTATAGTAAGGCATAACAACGTCATAGTATAGTAAGGCATAACAACGTCATAGTATAGTAAGGCACAACAACGTCATAAAAACGTCATAGTATAGTAAGACATAAAAAGTCATTTTATAGTAAGGCATAAAAAGTCATTTTATAGTAAGGCATAAAAATGTTTAAAAAAAGTCATAGTATAACAAGGCATAAAAAGTCATAGTATAGTAGGGTGGGAAAAGTCATAGTATGCTAAGGTAAAAAAGTCATAGTATAATAAGGCATAAAAAGTCATAGTATAGTAAGGCTTAAAATGTGATAGTATAGTAGGGTATGAAAAGTCATTTTATAGTAAGGCATAAAAAGTCATTTTATAGTAAGGCATAAAAAGTCATAGTATAGTAAGGCATAAAAAGTCACTTTATAGTAAGGCATAAAAAGTCATTTTATAGTAAGGCATAAAAAGTCATAAAAACGTCATAGTATAGTAATGCATAAAAAGTCGTAAAAACGTCATAGTATAGTAAGGCATAAAAAATTATAGTATAGTAAGGCATAAAAAGT
>NW_019506603.1:0-1088 GCF_002814215.2 Seriola lalandi dorsalis
GGCATAAAAACGTCATAGTATAGTGAGGCATGAAAACGCCATACTATAGTAAGGCATAAAATTGTCAAAAAACTTCATAGTATACTAAGGCATGAAAACGCCATACTATAGTAAGGCATAAAATTGTCAAAAAACATCATAGTATAATAAGGCATTAAAACGTCATAGTATAGTAAGGCATAAAATTGTCCAAAAAACGTCATATTATAATAAGGCAAAAAACGCCATAGTATAGAAGGCATAAACGCCATACTATAGTAAGGCATAAAATTGTCAAAAAACGTCATAGTATAGAAGGCATTAAAACACCATACTATAAATATGGCATAAAAATGTCAAAAAACGTCATAGTATAATAAGGCATGAAAACGCCATACTATAGTAAGGCATAAAATTGTCAAAAAATGTCATAGTATAATAAGGCATTAAAACACCATACTATAAATATGGCATAAAAATGTCAAAAAACATCATAATATAATAAGGCATAAAAACGTCATAGTATAGTGAGGCATGAAAACGCCATACTATAGTAAGGCATAAAATTGTCAAAAAACGTCATAGTATAATAAGGCATTAAAACAACATACTATAAATATGGCATAAAAATGTCAAAAAACGTCATAGTATAATAAGGCATAAAAACGTCATAGTATAGAAGGCATAAACGCCATACTATAGTAAGGCATAAAATTGTCAAAAAACGTCATAGTATAATAAGGCAAAAAATGCCATAGTATAGTGAGGCATGAAAACGCCATAGTATAGAAGGCATAAACGCCATACTATAGTAAGGCATAAAATTGTCAATAAACGTCATAGTATAATAAGGCATAAAAACGTCATAGTATAGAAGGCATAAACGCCATAGTATAGTAAGGCATAAAGTTGTCAAAAAACGTCATATTATAATAAGGCAAAAAACGCCATAGTATAGTGAGGCATGAAAACGCCATAGTATAGTAAGGCATAAAAATGTCAAAAAGCGCCATAGTATAGTGAGGCATGAAAACGCCATAGTATAGAAGGCATAAACGCCATACTATAGTAAGGCATAAAATTGTCAAAAAACGTCATAGTATAATAAG
>NW_019506604.1:0-669 GCF_002814215.2 Seriola lalandi dorsalis
ACGACAGAACACACAACAAACGACAGAACACACAACAGAACACACGACAGAACACACAACAGAACACACGACAGAACACACAACAAACGACAGAACACACGACAGAACACACAAGAGAACACACGACAGAACACACGACAAAACACACGACAGAACACACAACAAACGACAGAACACACAACAGAACACACGACAGAACACAAAACACACGACAGAACACACGACAGAACACACAAGAGAACACACGACAGAACACACGACAAAACACACGACAGAACACACAACAAACGACAAAACACACAACAGAACACACGACAGAACACATTAAACACGACAGGACACACAACAGAACACACAACAGAACAAACAACAGAACACACGACAGAACACATTAAACACGACAGGACACACAACAGAACACACAACAGAACACACGACAGAACACACGACAGAACAAACGACAGAACAAACAACAGAACACACGACAGAACACACGACAGAACAAACAACAGAACACACGACAGAACACATTAAACACGACAGGACACACAACAGAACACACGACAGAACACACGACAGAACACACGACAGAACAAACAACAGAACACACGACAGAACACACGACAGAACACACGACAGAACAAACAACAGAACACACGACAGAACACA
>NW_019506605.1:0-3639 GCF_002814215.2 Seriola lalandi dorsalis
CCACTATACTAAGACGTTTTTATGCCTTTTTATGCCTTACTATACTATGACGTTTTTATGACTTTTTATGCCTTATTATACTATGACGTTTTTATGACTTTTTAAGCCTTACTCTACTATGGCGTTTTATGCCATATTATACTATGACGTTTTTATGACTTTTCATGTCTTACCATACTATGACGTTTTTAAGACTTTTTAGGCCCCACTATACTATGATGTTTTTATGCCTTTTTATGCCTTACTATACTATGACGTTTTTATGACTTTTTATGCCTTACTCTACTATGGCGTTTTATGCCTTACTATACTATGAAGTTTTTATGACTTTTTATGCCTTACTATAATATGACATTTTTATGACTTTTTATGCCTTACTATAATATGATCTTTTATGCCATACTATACTATGACGTTTTTAAGACTTTTTATGCCCCACTATACTATGACGTTTTTATGCCTTTTTATGCCTTACTATACTATGACGTTTTTATGACTTTTTATGCCTCACTCTACTATGGCGTTTTGTGCCATACTATACTATGACGTTTTTATGACTTTTTATATCTTATTGTACTATGACGTTTTTATGACTTTTCATGTCTTACCATACTATGACGTTTTTAAGACTTTTTAGGCCCCACTATACTAAGACATTTTTATGCCTTTTTATGCCTTACTATACTATGACGTTTTTATGACTTTTTATGCCTCACTATATTATGACATTTTTATGACTTTTTATGCCTTACTATACAATGACTTTTTTATGCCTTACTATAATATGATGTTTTATGCCATACTATACTATGACGTTTTTATGACTTTTTATGCCTTACTATACTATGACATTTTTATGACTTTTTATGCCTTACTATAATATGATCTTTTATGCCATACTATACTATGACGTTTTTATGACTTTTTATGCCTTATTATACTATGACGTTTTTATGACTTTTTATGCCTTACTCTACTATGGCGTTTTATGCAATACTATACTATGACGTTTTTAAGACTTTTTAGGCCCCACTATACTAAGACGTTTTTATGACTTTTTAAGCCTTACTCTACTATGGCGTTTTATGCCATACTATACTATGACGTTTTTATGACTTTTCATGTCTTACCATACTATGACGTTTTTAAGACTTTTTAGGCCCCACTATACTATGATGTTTTTATGCCTTTTTATGCCTTACTATACTATGGCGTTTTTTATGCCATACTATACTATGACGTTTTTATGACTTTTTATATCTTATTGTACTATGACGTTTTTATGACTTTTTAGGCCCCACTATACTAAGACGTTTTTATGCCTTTTTATGCCTTACTATACTATGACGTTTTTATGACTTTTTATGCCTCACTATATTATGACATTTTTATGACTTTTTATGCCTTACTATACAATGACTTTTTTATGCCTTACTATACTATGACGTTTTTATGACTTTTTATGCCTTACTATAATATGATGTTTTATGCCATACTATAATATGACGTTTTTATGATTTTTTTATGCCTTACTATACTATGACGTTTTTATGACTTTTCATGCCATACCATACTATGATGTTTTTATGACTTTTTAGGCCTCACTATGCTAGGATGGATATATGCCTTACTATACTATGACGTTTTCATGACTTTTCATACCTTATTATACTATGACATTTTTATGACTTTTTATGCCTTACTATGACATTTTTATGACTTTTTATACCTTATTATACTATGACGTTTTTATGACTTTTAATGCCTTACTATACTATGACATTTTTATGACTTTTTATGCCTTACTATACTATGACGTTTTTATGACTTTTTATGATTACTCTATTATGGCGTTTTATGCCATACTATACTATGACGTTTTTATGACTTTTTATACCTTATTGTACTATGACGTTTTTATGACTTTACATGTTTTACCATACTATGATGTTTTTAAGACTTTTTAGGCCTCACTATACTATGACGTTTTTATGCCTTTTTATGCCTCACTATATTATGGTATTTTTATGACTTTTTATGCCTCAGTATACCATGTCTTTTTTATGCCTTACTATACTATGACGTTTTTATGACTTTTTATGCCTTACTAAAATATGATATTTTATGCCATTCCATACTATGACATTTTTATGACTTTTTATGCCTTACTATAATATGACTTTTTATGCCATACTATACTATGGCGTTTTTATGACTTTTTATGCCTTACTATACTATGGCGTTTTATGCCTTACTATACTTTGACATTTTATGCCTTACTATAATATGAGGTTTTTATGATGTTTTATGCCATATTATACTATGACGTTTTTATGCCTTTTTATGCCTTACTATACTATGACGTTTTTAACTTTTTATGCCTTACTATACTATGGCGTTTTATGCCATACTATACTATGACGTTTTTATGCCTTTTTATACCTTACTATAATATGACGTTTTTATGACTTTTCATGCCATACCATACTATGACGTTTTTATGACTTTTTAGGCCTCACTATGCTAGGATGGATATATGCCCTACTATACTATGACGTTTTTATGACTTTTCATGCCATACCATACTATGACTTTTTTATGATTTTTTATACCTTATTATACTATGACGTTTTTATGACTTTTTATGCCTTACTATAATATGACTTTTTATGCCATACTATACTATGGCGTTTTTACGACTTTTTATGCCTTACTATACTATGACATTTTTGTGACTTTTTATGCCTTACTATACTATGGCGTTTTATGCCTTACTATACTATGACATTTTATGTCATATTATACTATGACGTTTTTATGCCTTTTTAGGCCTTACTATGCTAGGATGGATATATGCCTTACTATACTATGATGTTTTTATAACTTTTCATGCCATACCATACTATGACGTTTTTATGACTTTTTAGGCCTCACTATGCTAGGATGGATATATGGCTTACTATACTATGACGTTTTTATGACTTTTTATACCTTATTATACTATGACGTTTTTATGCCTTTTTATGCCTTACTATACTATGACGTTTTTAACTTGTTATGCCTTACTATATTATGACATTTTTATGACTTTTTATGCCTCAGTATACTATGACTTTTTTATGCCTTACTATACTATGATGTTTTTATGACTTTTTATGCCTTACTATACTATTCCTTTTTTTTGACTTTTTATGCCTTACTATACTATGGCGTTTTATGCCTTACTATACTATGACATTTTATGCCATATTATACTATGACGTTTTTATGCCTCTTTAGGCCTCACTATGCTAGGATGGATATATGCCTTACTATACTATGACGTTTTTATGACTTTTCATACCTTATTATACTATGACGTTTTTATGACTTTTTATGCCTTACTATACTATGACATTTTTATGACTTTTTATGCCTTACTATAATATGACTTTTTATGCCATACTATACTATGGCGTTTTTACGACTTTTTATGCCTTACTATACTATGGCGTTTTTATGATGTTTTATGCCATATTATACTATGACGTTTTTATGCCTTTTTATGCCTTACTATACTATGACATTTTTAACTTTTTATGCCTTACTATACTATGACTTTTTTATGCCTTACTATACTATGACGTTTTTATGACTTTT
>NW_019506606.1:0-1232 GCF_002814215.2 Seriola lalandi dorsalis
ATGCTATACTATGATTGTTCTATGACTTTTTTTGCCATGCTATACTATGACTTTTTTATGACTTTTTATGCCTCACTATACGATGACTTTTTTATGACTTTTTATGCCTTAATATACTATGACTTTTTCATGACTTTTTATGCCTTACTATACTATAACTTTTTATGCCATGCTATACTATGACTTTTTTTTGCCATGCTATACTATGAATTTTTTTGCCATGCTATACTATGAATTTTTATGCCTTACTATACTATGACTTTTTTTTGCCATGCTATACTATGAATTTTTATGCCATGCTATACTATGACTTTATTATGACTTTTTTTGCCATGCTATACTATGATTGTTCTATGACTTTTTTTGCCATGCTATACTATGACTTTTTTATGACTTTTTATGCCTTAATATACTACGACTTTTTTATGACTTTTTTTGCCATGCTATACTATGACTTTTTATGCCTTACTATACTATGACTTTTTCATGACTTTTTATGCCTTACTGTACTATGAACTTTTATGCCATGCTATACTATGACTTTTTTTTGCCATGCTATACTATGAATTTTTATGCCTTACTATACTATGACTTTTTTTTGCCATGCTATAATATGACTTTTTATGCCATGCTATTCTATGACTTTTTTATGACTTTTTTTGCCATGCTATACTATGACTGTTCTATGACTTTTTTTTGCCATGCTATACTATGACTTTTTTATGACTTTTTATGCCTCACTATACTATGACTTTTTTATGACTTTTTTTGCCATGCTATACTATGACTTTTTATGCCTTACTATACTATGACTTTTTATGACTTTTTTTGCCATGCTATACTATGACTTTTTATGCCTTACAATACTATGACTTTTTCATGACTTTTTATGCCATGCTATACTATGACTTTTTATGCCTTACTATACTATGACTTTTTCATGACTTTATATGCCATGCTATACTATGACTTTTTATGCCTTACTATACTATGACTTTTTCATGACTTTATATGCCATGCTATACTATGACTTTTTATGCCTTACTATACTATGACTTTTTTATAACTTTTTATGCCATGCTATACTATGACTTTTTTTGCCATGCTATACTATGTCTTCTTTTTGACATGCTATACTATGACTTTTTTATGACTTTTTATGCCATGCTATACTATGACTTTTTATGCCAATGCTATACTATGACTGTTTTATGACTTTTTATATCATGCTA
>NW_019506607.1:0-1151 GCF_002814215.2 Seriola lalandi dorsalis
ATAGTATAACAAGGCATAAAAAGTCATAAAAACGTCATAGTATAGTAAGGCAAAAAAAGTCATTATATAGTGAGGTATAAAAGGTCATAAAAACGTCATAGTATAACAAGGCGTAAAAAGTCATAATAACGTCATAGTATAGTAAGGCAAAAAAAGTCATTATATAGTGAGGTATAAAAAGTCATAAAAACGTCATAGTATAAAAAGGCATAAAAAGTCTTAAAAACATCATAGTATAGTAGGGCATAAAAAGTCAAAAAAACGTCATAGTATAACAAGGCATAAAAAGTCATAAAAACGTCATAGTATAGTAAGGCAAAAAAAAGTCATTATATAGTGAGGTATAAAAAGTCATAAAAACGTCATAAAAACGTCATAGTATAGTAGGGCATAAAAAGTCAAAAAAACATCATAGTATAACAAGGCACAAAAAGTCATAAAAACGTCATAGTATAGTATGGCAAAAAAAAGTCATATATAGTGAGGTATAAAAAGTCAAAAAAACGTCATAGTATAAAAAGGCATAAAAAGTCATAAAAACGTCATAGTATAGTAAGGCAAAAAAAGTCATTATATAGTGAGGTTTAAAAACTCATAAAAACGTCATAGTATAACAAGGCATAAAAAGTCATAAAAACGTCATAATATAGTAAGGCAAAAAAAAGTCATTATATAGTGAGGTATAAAAAGTCATAAAAACGTCATAGTATAAAAAGGCATAAAAAGTCATAAAAACGTCATAGTAAGACAAAAAAAGTCATTATATAGTGAGGTATAAAAAGTCATAAAAACGTCATAGTATAGTAAGGGAAAAAAAAGTCATTATATAGTGAGGTATAAAAAGTCATAAAAACGTCATAGTATAGCAAGGCATAAAAAGTCATAAAAACGTCATAGTATAGTAGGGCATTAAAAGTCAAAAAAACGTCATAGTATAACAAGGCATAAAAAGTCATAAAAACGTCATAGTATAGTAAGGCAAAAAAGAGTCATTATATAGTGAGGTATAAAAAGTCATAAAAACGTCATAGTATAAAAAGGCATAAAAAGTCATAAAAACGTCATAGTATAGTAAGGCAAAAAAGAGTCATTATATAGTGAGGTATAAAAAGTCATACAAACGTCATAGTATAAAAAGGCATAAAAAGTCA
>NW_019506608.1:0-1334 GCF_002814215.2 Seriola lalandi dorsalis
TGCTGTGACCTTCTGTAATGTTGGATGGAAAACATGGAGCAGCCTGAGAAGACTGTACTGCTGATCTCTGATCAGGTTCAGCTCCCTGAACGAAAGCAGAACCAGCAGACTGACATCTTGGTTCTCCAAGCCCTCTGCCCAGTCCAGAGAGAACTTCTGCACCGAGAAGGTTTTTCCAACACCAGCGACGCCATTGGTCAGAACCACTCTGATGGGTCTCTGCTGGTCAGGTAAGGCTTTAGAGATGTCTTCTCTCTCTTGGACAGGTAAGGCTTTAGAGATACGGCGTCTCTGTTGGTCAGGTGAGACTTTAAAGACGTCTTCTCCCTGTTGGTCAGGTAAGGCTTTAAAGACGTCGTGGCACCTGATTGGAGCGTCATGGAGGGTCTCCATCTTGGAAGTTGTCTCAAGGTGAATCACCTCATGTTGGGTATTAACCTCTTCACTCTGTCCCTCTGTGATGTGGAGCTCAGTGTAGATCCTGTTGAGGAGGGTTCCACTTCCTGTTCCATCAGTTCCTTCAGTCACATGTTCACATCTGCTCCTCAGACTGATCTTATGTTGATGTAAAACCTCCTGCAGACCACTATCTGCTGAAAGAGAAGAGACAACGTCAGACTGAAGAAACAGAATCTGAAAATCTGATGATTATTTTCATCAGCTGCAGAAAAACTAAAGACAAACAAAGAAAAGGTTTTAATGTTGTGGTATTTATAATCATCCTAAAGGTCGATGCTGTGTGATGTAACAAATGACTCTGTATAAAACAACAGGTCCTGGTCTCAGAATGATGACATCATCATACAGATGTTCAGTCTCACTTTGTTCAGTGCTGGTCTGACTGGCTGTCTGCAGTCCAGGTCTTGTTCTGGGTCTTTTTCCACACTGGGGACAGGAGGAGTCTCCTGAAGAACCAGACTGGTCCCAGTATGAGGTGAAGCCCTGTCTGCAGAACCAGTGTCCACAGCTGGTAGAGACTGGATCCTTCAGGACGTCCTGACACAGAGCACAGCTGGACGGCTGCTCCTCCACAGAGACACCTCTCCTCTTCCTCTTCCTGTGAAGACATTTCTTATCACTAACATGTCACAGTCACAGGTCGACATCTGTGTTGTGATTGGTTGCCAACCTCAAGGGGGCAGGTTTTAAGTAATATGAGTCGTACTGAGGGCAGACACCAGGGGAAGCTTTAAAACATCTGGACCATCAGTAATTCCATGCTACTGGTTGGTCGTCAACATACCCACCCCTTGTTGATGGAGGGGCTACGCTTCATATACGTTAGCCTGTATGTAAGCCTCGGCTGTGGGCTCTTGCTAGTGGGAACATTTGGG
>NW_019506609.1:0-1075 GCF_002814215.2 Seriola lalandi dorsalis
AGTCATAAAAAGTCATAGTATAGTAAGGCATAAAAGTCATAAAAAAGTCATAGTATTGTAAGTCATAAAAAGTCATAAAAACGACATAGTATAGTAAGGCATAAAAAGTCACAGTATAGTAAGGCATAAAAAGTCATAAAAACGACATAGTATAGTAAGGCATAAAAAGTCACAGTATAGTAAGGCATAAAAAGTCATAAAAAAGTCATACTATAGTAAGTCATAAAAAGTCATAGTATAGTAAGGCTTAAAACGTCATAAAAACGACAGTATACTAAGGCATAAAAATATCATAGTATAGTAAGGCATAAAAAGTCATTGTATAGTAAGGCATAAAACGTCATAAAAACAACATAGTATAGTAAGGCTTAAAAATGTCATAGTATAGTAAGGCATAAAGAGTCATAAAAACTACATAGTATAGTAAGGCATAAAAAGTCACAGTATAGTAAGGCATAAAAAGTCATAAAAAGTCATACTATTGTAAGACATAAAAAGTCATAGTATAGTAAGGCATAAAAAGTCATAAAAACGACATAGTATAGTAAGGCATCAAAAGTCACAAAAAAGTCATAGTATAATGAGTCATAAAAAGTCATAGTATAGTAAGTCATAAAAAGTCATACTATAGTAAGGCATAAAAAGTCATATTATAGTAAGGCATAAAAAGTAATAAAAATGTCATAGTATAATAAGTCATAAAAAGTCACAGTATAGTAAAGCATAAAAAGTCCAAAAAAGTCATAGTATAGTAAGGCATAAAAAGTCATAGTATAGAAAGGCATAAAAAGTCATAGTATAGTAAGGCATAAAAGGTCATAAAAAAGTCATACTATAGTAAGTAATAAAAAGTCATAGTATAGTAAGGCATAAAAGTCATAAAAAAGTCATAGTATTGTAAGTCATAAAAAGTCATAAAAACGACATAGTATAGTAAGGCATAAAAAGTCGCAGTATAGTAAGGCATAAAAAGTCATACTATAGTAAGGCATAAAAAGTCATAGTATAGTAAGGCATAAAAAGTCATAAAAAAGTCATACTATAGTAAGTCATAAAAAGTCATAGTATAGTAAGG
>NW_019506610.1:0-892 GCF_002814215.2 Seriola lalandi dorsalis
AGCATAAAAAGTCACAAAAAAGTCATAGTATAGCATGACAAAAAAAAGTCATAGTATAGCATGGCATAAAAAGTCATAAAAAAGTCATAGTATAGCATGGCAAAAAAGTAAAAAAAAAGTCATAGTATAGCATGGCATAAAAAGTCATAAAAAAGTCATAGTATAGCATGGCAAAAAAGTAAAAAAAAAGTCATAGTATAGCATGACATAAAAAGTCATAAAAAAGTCACAGTATAGCATGGCAAAAAAAGTCATAATATAGCATGACATAAAAAGTCATAAAAAAGTCATAGTATAGCATGGCAAAAAAAGTCATAATATAGCATGGCATAAAAAGTCATAAAAAAGTCACAGTATAGTATGGCAAAAAAAGTCATAGTATAGCATGGCATAAAAAGTCATAAAAAAGTCATAGTATAGCATAGCAAAAAAACTCATAGTATAGCATGGTAAAAAAAGTCATAGTATAGCATGGCATAAAAAGTCATAAAAAAGTCACAGTATAGCATGGCATAAAAAGCCATAAAAAAGTCATAGTATAACATGGCATAAAAAGTCATAAAAAAGTCATAGTATAGCATAGCAAAAAAAGTCATAGTATAGCATGGCAAAAAAACTCATAGTATAGCATGGCAAAAAAAGTCATAGTATAGCATGGCATAAAAAGTCATAAAAAAGTCATAGTATAACATGGCATAAAAAGTCATAAAAAAGTCATAGTATAGCATAGCAAAAAAAGTCATAGTATAGCATGGCATAAAAAGTCATAAAGTCATAGTATAGCATGGCATAAAAAGTCACAAAAAAGTCATAGTATAGCATGGCAAAAAAAGTCATAGTATAGCATGGCATAAAAAGTCATAAAAAAGTCATAGTATAGCATGGCATAAAA
>NW_019506611.1:0-1480 GCF_002814215.2 Seriola lalandi dorsalis
ACTATACTATGACGTTTTTATGCCTTACTATACTATGATGTTTTTATGACTTTTTATGCCTTACTATACTATGACTTTTTATGACTTTTTATGCCTTACTATATTATGACTTTTTATGCCTTACTATACTATGACGTTTTTATGACTTTTTATGCCTTACTCTATTATGACTTTTTATGCCTTACTATACTATGACGTTTTTATGACTTTTTATGCCTTACTATACTATGATGTTTTCATGACTTTTCTTGCCTTACTATACTATGACTTTTTATGCCTTACTATACTATGACTTTTTATACGTTACTATACTATTACGTTTTTATGACTTTTTATGCCTTACTATACTATGACTTTTTATGCGTTACTATACTATTAAGTTTTTATGACTTTTTATGCCTTACTATACTATGACGTTTTTATGACTTTTTATGCCTTACTCTATTATGACTTTTTATGCCTTACTATACTATGACGTTTTTATGACTTTTTATGCCTATGAAGTTTTTATTACTTTTTATGCCTTACGATACTATGACGTTTTTATGACTTTTTATGCCTTACTATACGATGACGTTTTCATGACTTTTCATGCCTTCCTATACTATGAATTTTTGTCCTTTACTATACTATGATGTTTTTATGACTTTTTATGACTTACAATACTGTGACGTTTTAATGACTTTTAATGCCTTACTATGCTATGACTTTTTATGCCTTACTATACTATGACGTTTTTATGACTTTTTGTGCCTTACTATGCTATGACTTTTTATGCCTTACTATACTATGACGTTTTGATGACTTTTTATGCCTCACTATACTATGATGTTTTTATGACTTTTTATGCCTTGCTATACTATGACTTTTTATGACTTTTTATGCCTTACTATACTATGACGTTTTTATGCCTTAATATACTATGACGTTTTTGTGACCTTTTATACCTTATTATACAATGACTCTTTATGCCTATGACGTTTTTATTACTTTTTATGCCTTACTATACTATGACGTTTTTATGACTTTTTATGCCTCACTATACTATGATGTTTTTATGACTTTTTATACCTTGCTATACTATGACTTTTTATGACTTTTTATGCCTTACTATACTATGACGTTTTTATGCCTTAATATACTATGACATCTTTATGACGTTTTTATACCTTACTATGCTATGACGTTTTTATGACTTTTTATGCCTTACTATATTATGAATTTTTATGCCTTACTATACTATGACCTTTGTATGACTTTTTATGCCTTACTATATTATGACTTTTTATGCCTTACTAGACTATGTAGTTTTTATGACTTTTTATACCTTACTATACTATGACGTTTTTATGCCTTACTATACTATGATGTTTTTATGACTTTTTATGCCTTACTATACTATGACGATTTTATGACTTTTTATGCCTTACTATATTATGACTTTTTATGCCTTACTATACTATGACGTTTTTATGACTTT
>NW_019506612.1:0-833 GCF_002814215.2 Seriola lalandi dorsalis
CAACGTCAAAAATTTGAAGAAAACATTATAGTATAGTAAGGCATCAAAAATGCAATAAAAACATCATAGTATACTAAGGAATCAAAAATGCAATAAAAACATCATAGTATAGTAAGGAGTCAAAAATGTGATAAAATCGTCATAGTTATAAATAAGCATCGAAAATGTGATAAAAACGTCATAGTATAGTACAACGTCAAAAATGTGATGAAAACATCATGGTATATTACAACATCAAAAATGTGATAAAAACGTCATAGTATAGTATGGCATCAAAAATGTCATAAAACCGTCATATTATAGTAAATCATCAAAACTGTGATAAAAACATCATAGTATAGTACAATGTCAAAAATGTGATAAAAACGTCATAGTATAGTACAAAAAATGTGAAGAAAAATCATAGTATAGTGAGGTGTCAAAAATGTCATAAAAACTTCATAGTATAGTACAACGTCAAAAATGTGACGAAAACGTCATAGTATAGTAAGGCATCAAATATGTGATAAAAACATAATAATATAGTAAGGCATCAAAAATGTGATAAAAACGTCATAGTATTGTAAGGCGCCAAAAATGTCATTAAAATGTCATAGTATAGTAAGGCATCAAAAATGTAATAATAACGTCATAGTATAGTAATGCATTAAAAATATGATAAAAAGGTCATAGTATATTAAGGCATCAAAAATGTGATAAAAACGTCATAGTATAGTACAATGTCAAAAATGTGAAGAAAACGTCATAGTATAGTACAACGTCCAAAATGTGAAGAAAATGTCATAGTATAGTAAGGAATCAAAAATGTAATACAAACGTCATAGTATAGTAAA
>NW_019506613.1:0-609 GCF_002814215.2 Seriola lalandi dorsalis
GTGACTTTTTATGCCTTACTATACTATGGCTTTTTATGCCTCACTATACTGACTTTTTATGCCTTACTATACTATGACATTTTTATGCCATCCTATAAAATTATGTTTTTTGGCATATTTATGCCTTACTATACTATGTAGCTTAATTCCTTGCCATACTATGATGTTTTTATGACCTTTTATGCCTTAATATATTATGATGTTTTTTTGAATTTTTTGCCATACTATACTATGACCTTTTTTGACATTTTTATGCCATCCTATAATATGATTTTTTTTGGCCTACTGTACTATGTAGCTTAATTCCTTGCCATACTATGACGTTTTTATGACCTTTTATGCCTTAATATAATATGATGTTTTTTTGAATTTTTTGCCATACTATACTATGACCTTTTTTGACATTTTTATGCCATCCTATAAAATTATGTTTTTTGGCATATTTATGCCTTACTATACTATGTAGCTTATCTCCTTGCCATACTATGACGTTTTTATGACGATCTTATGCCTTAATATAATATGATGTTTTTTTGAATTTTTTGCCATACTATACTATGACCTTTTTTGACATTTTTATGCCATCCTATAAAATTATGTTTTTTGGCA
>NW_019506614.1:0-1131 GCF_002814215.2 Seriola lalandi dorsalis
ATGACGTTTTTTTGACATTTTATGCCTTACTATACTATGACCTTTTTTTGCCTTACTATACTATGACGTTTTTATGACTTTTTATGCCTTAAAATATTATGACGTTTTTTGCCTTACTATACTATGACTTTTTTATGACTTTTTATGCCTTACTGTACAATGACTTTTTTTTTACTTTTTTATGGCTTACTATACTATGACGTTTTTTTGCATTAATATACTATGACGTTTTTATGACTTTTTATGCCTTACTATACTATGACGTTTTTTTGCCTTACTATACTATGACTTTTTTATGACCTTTTTTTGCCTTACTATACTATGACGTTTTTTTGCCTTAGTATACAATGACATTTTTTTGCCTTACTATACTATGACGTTTTTACGACGTTTTATGCCTTAAAATATTATGACATTTTTTGACATTTTATGCCTTACTATACTATGACCTTTTTTTGCCTTACTATACTATGACTTTTTTATGCCTTTTTATGCCTTACTATACTATGACGTTTTTATGACTTTTTATGCCTTACTATATTTTGACATTTTTTGACTTTTTATGCCTTACTATACTATGACGTTTTTTTGCCTTACTATATTATGACATTTTTTTGCCTTATTATACTATGATGTTTTTATGACTTTTTATGCCTCAAAATATTATGACATTTTTTGACATTTTATGCCTTACTATACTATGATGTTTTTTTACCTTATTCTACTATGACTTTTTATGACTTTTTATGCCTTACTATACTATGACGTTTTTTGCCTTACTATACTATCACTTTTTTATGACTTTTTATGCCTTACTGTACAATGACTTTTTTTTTACTTTTTATGCCTTCCTATATTATGACATTTTTTGACGTTTTATGGCTTACTATACTATGACATTTTTTGGACTAACTATACTATGACGTTTATATGACTTTTTATGCCTTACTATATTATGATTTTTTTTACTTTTTATGCCTTACTATACTATGACGTTTTTTGACATTTTATGCCTTACTATACTATGACCTTTTTTTGCCTTACTATACTATGACGTTTTTATGACTTTTTATGCCTTACTATACGATGACTTTTTTTTGCCTTACTATACTATGACTTTTTTATGAATTT
>NW_019506615.1:0-670 GCF_002814215.2 Seriola lalandi dorsalis
TGTGTGTGTGTGTGTGTGTGTGTGTAAGAGAGAGAGTCTGGCTGTTGAAGACACGGCTCATACAAATCTATGGGAGAAAGGGGTCAGCGAACCTCTAAAACTCCTGCCATTTAATACAAAGGTGGGTATTTAGGTGGGAAGGTATGCTGAAGTAGTTGAAGCCAAAGAGGCAGAAGCTTTCAAGGATTTGAACAGTCCTCCATTCATTTGAATGGCATAAAAAACTGCAGAAAAAGCTAAATATTTTGAAAATTTTAAATAGTAGAAAAAGTTGTATACATCCTATAATCTACAGAACAAGCTGAACGTTTTGATAGTCGAATGGTTTGTGTATGAATCCCAACAACTATGTCTACATTTTCAGAAAGAATTATTTGTCTCCTTTTTACGGTTTGGCCGCGAGCTCAAGTTAAAAATAAAAATAAAGGTAATTTTTTACTGCTTCACGCACTCTAGCCAACTGACGCTTTCACTCTAACTTTGAAGAAAAAGTAATTTGCACTCCTCCTTTGAGTGCTCACAGTTTGAAAAGTTTACATGTTATGTAAAAACAGTTCCTATCTTTTTGAGAGAGCAGAAGTTTTCCTCCGTTTTATAGTTTGAATCACATTTCTACGTGCAGGTATGAGAGAGCTGGGTGACTCAGAAAAAAGGTGCAATTTTGTAGAAA
>NW_019506616.1:0-804 GCF_002814215.2 Seriola lalandi dorsalis
GTGGGATCGACGCCCACATTCTCCAGTAAACCTCTATTCTTGAAGACGAGGCATCGTGTGCAAAGCAGTGAGTCTTTACACACCAGCCCAGTGGACAAATAAGTGAGTATTCAGATCCAAAGGAGTCAATGAACTGTCATCCTGAAGTCCACATTGACAAATACGTTGACGGGTTTGACTGCTTATCAGGCACCAAAACACTGCTCAGCCTTTATGTTATTCTGTGACAAAGTTTGGCAAATACATCTATGTGATTGGATGCTTATAAGACATTGAAACACTGCACAGGATTAATGCGACTCCTGGACAGAATTATACAACTGTGGAAATGTATTGTTGCGGCAATCCGCTTGGCGTTTCCTATGCGGATTGATAGTTAACATCATACATATGCTATTCTCACTTCATTTAGCTCCAAAAAACAAGTGCACCTGTCTTCAAGGAAGTTGTTTGAAAACCTAGTTAAGATTACTTGTCGGTTTGCAGGGTGGGAAAAAAGAATTTGAAAAATTCTACACCTGTAGTCACACATTCTCCAGTAGACTTCTATTCTTGGAGACGAGGCATCATGTGCAAAGCAGCGAGTCTTTACACACACAGCCCACGTGAGTATTCAGATCCAAAGAAGTCAATGAAATGTCATCCTGAAGTCCACATTGACGAATTCATTAATGGGTTTTATTGTTTATCACGCACCAAAACGCTGCTCAGCCGTTATGGTATTCTGTGAATAAGTTTGGCAAATACGTCTATGTGTTTGGCGGCACAGGGGAATTAGCTCAAATGGTAGAGCGCTCGCTTAGC
>NW_019506617.1:0-687 GCF_002814215.2 Seriola lalandi dorsalis
AAAAACGTCATTGTATAGTATGGCATAAAAATGTCAAAAAACGTCATAGTATAGTATGGCATAAAATGTCAAAAAAACATCATAGTATATTAAGGCATAAATGGTCATAGAAACCTCATAGTATGGTAAGGCATCAAATGAAATTGTATCGGGAGGCATAAAAATGACAAAAAACGTCATTGTATAGTATGGCATAAAAATGTCAAATAACGTCATAGTATAGTATGGCATAAAATGTCAAAAAAACATCATAGTATATTAAGGCATAAATGGTCATAGAAACCTCATAGTATGGTGAGTAATAAAACATCATAGTATAGTATGGCATAAAAATGCCAAAAAACGCCATAGTATAGTATGGCATAAAATGTCAAAAAAACATAATAGTATATTAAGGCATAAAAGGTCATAAAAACGTCATAGTATTGTAAGGCATCAAATGAAATTGTCTTGGAAGGCATAAAAATGACAAAAAACATCATAGTATAGTAAGGAATAAAATGTCAAAAAATGTCATAGTATAGTATGGCATAAAATGTCAAAAAAACATAATAGTACATTAAGGCATAAAAGGTCATTAAAACATCATAGTATGGCAAGGCATCAAATGAAATTGTATCGGGAGGCATAAAAATGACAAAAAACGTCATTGTATAGTATGGCATAAAAATGTCATAGTATAGTAAG
>NW_019506618.1:0-680 GCF_002814215.2 Seriola lalandi dorsalis
ACAGCCAGAGACCAGTTCACATCCAGAGACCAGTTACATCTAGAGACCAGTTCACATCCAGAGACCAGTTCACATCTAGAGACCAGTTCACATCCAGAGACCAGTTCATCTAGAGACCAGTTCATATCTAGAGACCAGTTCACATCCAGAGACCAGTTCATCTAGAGACCAGTTCACATCTAGAGACCAGTTCACATCCAGAGACCAGTTCACATCTAGAGACCAGGTTCACATCCAGAGACCAGGTTCAGATCCAGAGACCAGTTCAGATCCAGAGACCAGGTTCAGATCTAGAGACCAGGTTCAGATCCAGAGACCAGTTCACATCCAGAGACCAGTTCATCTAGAGACCACTTCATATCCAGAGACCAGTTCACATCTAGAGACCAGTTCACATCCAGAGACCAGTTCACATCCAGAGACAAGTTCACATCCAGAGACCAGTTCACATCTAGAGACCAGTTCACATCCAGAGACCAGTTCATCTAGAGACCACTTCATATCCAGAGACCAGTTCACATCTAGAGACCAGTTCACATCTAGAGACCAGTTCACATCCAGAGACCAGTTCACATCTAGAGACCAGTTCACATCCAGAGACCAGTTCACATCCAGAGACCAGTTCACATCTAGAGACCAGTTCACATCCAGAGACCAGTTCATCTAGAGACCACTTCATA
>NW_019506619.1:0-740 GCF_002814215.2 Seriola lalandi dorsalis
AGGACTGAGGTCTGAGGTCAGATGACTGAGGTCTGAGGTCTATGGTCTGAGGACTGAGGTCTATGGTCTGAGGTCTGAGGACTGAGGTCTATGGTCTGAGGACTGAGGACTGAGGACTGAGGTCTGTGGTCTGAGGACTGAGGTCTGAGGTCTGAGGTCTGAGGACTGAGGACTGAGGTCTGTGGTCTGAGGACTGAGGTCTGAGGTCTATGGTCTGAGGACTGAGGTCTGAGGTCAGATGACTGAGGTCTGAGGTCTGAGGTCTGTGGTCTGAGGACTGAGGACTGAGGTCTGAGGACTGAGGACTGAGGTCTGTGGTCTGAGGACTGAGGTCTGAGGTCTATGGTCTGTGGTCTGAGGACTGAGGTCTGAGGTCAGATGACTGAGGTCTGAGGTCTGAGGTCTGTGGTCTGAGGACTGAGGACTGAGGTCTGTGGTCTGAGGACTGAGGTCTGAGGTCTATGGTCTGAGGACTGAGGTCTGTGGTCTGAGGACTGAGGTCTGTGGTCTGAGGACTGAGGTCTGAGGTCTATGGTCTGAGGACTGAGGTCTGAGGTCAGATGACTGAGGTCTGAGGTCTATGGTCTGAGGACTGAGGTCTATGGTCTGAGGTCTGAGGACTGAGGTCTATGGTCTGAGGACTGAGGACTGAGGTCTGTGGTCTGAGGACTGAGGTCTGAGGTCTGAGGTCTGTGGTCTGAGGACTGAGGTCTGAGGTCTGTGGTCTGAGGACTGAGGTC
>NW_019506620.1:0-1446 GCF_002814215.2 Seriola lalandi dorsalis
GAGGCATAAAAATGTGAAAAACAAGTCATAGTATAGTAAGGCGAAAAAACGCGAAAAAAAGTCATAGTATAGTCAGGCGAAAAATGTGAAAAAAAAGTCATAGTATAATAAGGCATAAAAAGTCATAAAAAAAGTCATAGTATAGTAAGGCGAAAAAAGTCATAAAAAAAAAGTCATAGTATAGCAAGGCGAAAAAAGTCATAAAAAAGTCATAGTATAGCAAGGCGAAAAAAGTCATAAAAAAAGTCATAGTATAGCAAATCGAAAAAAGTCATAAAAAAAAGTCAGTATAGCAAGGCATAAAAAGAAAAAAAAAAGTCATAGTATAGCAAGGCAAAAATTGTGAAAAAAAAGTCATAGTATATTAAGGCATAAAACGTCATAGTATAGTAAGGCATAAAAATTCATAAAAAAGTCATAGTATAGCAAGGCGAAAAATGTGAAAAAAAAGTCATAGTATAGCAAGGCATAAAAAGTAAAAAAAAAGTCATAGTATAGCAAGGCATTAAAAGTCATCAAAACGTCATAGTATAGCGAGGCGAAAAAAGTCAAAAAAAAAAGTCATAGTATAGCAAGGCATAAAAAGTCAAAAAAAAAGTCATAGTATAGCAAGGCGAAAATTATGAAAAAAAAAGTCATAGTATATTAAGGCATAAAAAGTCATAGTATAGTGAGGCATAAAAATATGAAAAACAAGTCATAGTATAGTAAGGCGAAAAAACGTGAAAAACAGTCATAGTATAGTAAGGCGAAAAATGTGAAAAAAAAGTCATAGTATAGCAAGGCATTAAAAGTCATCAAAACGTCATAGTATAGCAAGGCGAAAAAAGTCAAAAAAAAAAGTCATAGTATAGCAAGGCGAAAAATGTGAAAAAAAAGTCATAGTATAGCAAGGCGAAAATTGTGAAAAAAAAGTCATAGTATAGCAAGGCATTAAAAGTCATCAAAACGTCATAGTATAGCAAGGCGAAAAAAAGAAAAAAAAAAGTCATAGTATAGCAAGGCGAAAATTGTGAAAAAAAAGTCATAGTATATTAAGGCATAAAACGTCATAGTATAGTAAGGCATAAAACGTCATAATATAGTAAGGCATAAAAAGTCATAGTATAGTATGGCATAAAAAGTCATCAAAACGTCATAGTATAGGAAGGCGAAAAAAGTCATAAAAAAAAGTCATAGTATAGCAAGGCAAAAAAAGTCATTAAAAAAGTCATAGTATAGCAAGGCGAAAAAAGTCATCAAAAAAAGTCATAGTATAACAAGGTGAAAAATGTGAAAAAAAAGTCGTAGTATAGTAAGACATAAAAAGTCATAGTACAGTAAGGCATAAAAAGTCATCAAAACGTCATAGTATAGCAAGGCGAAAAAAGTCATAAGAAAAGTCATAGTATAGCTAGGCATAAAAAGTAAAAAAAAAAGTCATAGTATAGCAAGGCGAAAATTGAT
>NW_019506621.1:0-716 GCF_002814215.2 Seriola lalandi dorsalis
GCCATTAGAACAAGAACAGCCACAGTCAGAATGGTCATCAGACATAAAGGGACAAAAGCCATAAAGGTTGAACTGTCCCTCTCTGTCTGTGTGCTGGACATTTCCCTAAAGGACTCAGACTGTGAGAAACAGGATTCTCTGGTCTGATGAAACCAAGACTGAACTGTTTGACCTGAGTTCTGAGCGTCATGTCTGGATGAGACCAGGTACCGCTCATCACCTGCCCATCACCGTCCCAACAGTGAAGCATGGTGGAGGCAGCATCATGCTGAGGGGGAGACTCACCTCAAAGGTGAACAGCTGACTCCTTTAATCAAACTGTACATAAAGAGAGAGACAGATACAGTCTGTGGTTTGTTGAGACAAATGCACAAATGAAGTGAACATTTCTTTCACTTGACAAAACTTTATTGACATTTGTAACTCTTATAACACACAGGTAATGGTTGCACTATTTTCACTCTAAATTCTGCAGTTCATCATTTAAGTCATTTCAATTAAAATCAGTAACATGGTTCAGTTTGGGTGGATTACTGAACAGGCCCAGGAGCCCTTTATTATTCCCACTGGTCACCCAGCTGCTGGGAGTCATTTCATACTGGAAACCAATCAATTCTGGTTTGATTAAAGATTTAGTTTTTCATCATTTAAAGACAAAATGGATGATTGAGATCTGGAATAAACTAAAACTTGGTTTAATCCAGTAACTTTTAAAT
>NW_019506622.1:0-601 GCF_002814215.2 Seriola lalandi dorsalis
GACGTTTTTATGCTTTTTTTATGCCTTACTTTACTATGACTTTTTTATGCCTTACTATAGTATGACGTTTTTAATAACTTTTTTATGTCTTACTATAGTATGACGTTTTTATGATTTACTATGCTACAGCATTTTTATGCCTTACTGTACTATGATGGTTTTTACCTTGAAGTGAAAAAGATTTTAATGAGGAGTGGTATGCTTTTTTATGCCTTACTATACTATGACGTTTTTATGCTTTTTTTATGCCTTGCTTTACTATGACTTTTTTATGCCTTAATGTACTATGACGTTTTTAGGCCTTAATATATATGACTTTTGTATGACTTTTTTATGCCTTACTATACTATGACGTTTTTATTCTTTTTTTATGCCTTACTTTACTATGACTTTTTTTATGCCTTACTGTACTATGACGTTTTAATGACTTTTTTATGCCTTACTGTACTATGAAATTTAAATGAATTTTTTATGCCTTACTATACTGTGTCGTTTTTATGATTTGCTCTGCTACAGCATTTTTATGCCTTACTATACTATGATGGTTTTGACCTTGAAGTGAACAAGCTTTTGATGGGTAGTGGTAGTCTAGTGGTTAACA
>NW_019506623.1:0-699 GCF_002814215.2 Seriola lalandi dorsalis
GAGACAGAACATTAGAACATTACTGAGAGAGAACATTAGAACATTACTGAGGGAGAACATTAGAACTTTACTGACAGAGACAGAACATTAGAACATTACTGAGAGAGAACATTAGAACATTACTGAGGGAGAACATTAGAACATTACTGACAGAGACAGAACATTAGAACATTACTGAGACAGAACATTTGAACATTACTGACAAACAGAACATTAGAACATTACTGCCGTAGCAGAACATTTGAACATTACTGACAGACAGAACATTAGAACATTACTGACAGAGACAGAACATTAGAACATTACTGAGAGAGAACATTAGAACATTACTGAGGGAGAACATTAGAACTTTACTGCCAGAGACAGAACATTAGAACATTACTGAGACAGAACATTTGAACATTACTGACAAACAGAACATTATAACATTACTGCCGTGGCAGAACATTAAAATATTAGTGACAGAGACAGAGCATTAGAACATTACTGAGAGAGAACATTAGAACATTACAGACAGACAGAACATTAGAGCATTACTGAGAGAGAACATTAGAACATTACTGAGGGAGAACATTAGAACTTTACTGACAGAGACAGAACATTTGAACATTACTGAGGGAGAACATTAGAACATTACTGACAGAGACAGAGCATTAGAACATTACTGAGAGACAGAACATTAGAACATTACTGCCGTAG
>NW_019506624.1:0-806 GCF_002814215.2 Seriola lalandi dorsalis
CAACACATGTTGGAAAGAATAGAATCTAAGCTTTACAATGAGGTATTACTCCAGTAAATCAGATAATGCTATCCTGAAATAGCATCTTAAATATAGAGACCAGATTTGACCTCTGACCCAGCACTGAAAGCTGCCTAAAATTGACCACATTAAATGTCTGGTTAATAACAGGAGCTTTGTGATAGGATGGAAAGCCAACACTTGTGGGAAAGAAGAGAATCTAAGCTTTACAATGAGGTATTACTTCAGTAAATCAGATAATGCAATCCTGAAATAGCAGTTTAAGAGACCAGATTTGACCTCTGACCCAGCACTGAAAGCTGCCTAAAATTGACCACATTAAATGTCTGGTTAATAAGAAGAGGTTTGTGATAAGATGGAAAGCCAACACATGTTGGAAAGAATAGAATCTACGCTTTACAATGAGGTATTGCTCCAGTAAATCAGATAATGCTATCCTGAAATAGCAGCTTAAATATAGACACCAGATTTGACCTCTGACCCAGCACTGAAAGCTGCCTAAAATTGACCACATTAAATTTCTGGTTTATACCAATGAGGTATTACTCCAGTAAATCAGATAATACTATGCTGAAATACATTACATGTCTGGTTAATAACAAGAGGTTTGTGATAGGATGGAAAGCCAACACATGTTGGAAAGAATAGAATCTAAGCTTTACAATGAGGTATTACTTCAGTAAATCAGATAATTCTATCCTGAAATAGCATCTTAAATATAGAGACCAGATTTGACCTCTGACCCAGCACTGAAAGCTGCATAAAATTGACCACATTAAATGTCT
>NW_019506625.1:0-974 GCF_002814215.2 Seriola lalandi dorsalis
ACGGCATAGTATAGCAAGGCATAAAAAGTCATAAAAACCTCATAGTATAGTAAGGAATAAAAAGTCATAAAAATGACATAGTATTGTAAGGCATAAAAAGTCATAGTATCGTAAGTCATAAAAAGTTATAAAAATTACATAATATAGTAAGGCATAAAAAGTGATAGTATAGTAAGGCATAAAAAGTCATAGTATAGTAAGTCATAAAAAGTCATAAAAATGACATAGTATAGTAAGGCATAAAAACCTCATAGTATAGTAAGGCATAAAAAGTCATAGTATCGTAAGTCATAAAAAGTCATAAAAACGTCATAGTATAGTAAGGCACAAAAAGTCATAAAAACGTCATAGTATAGAAGGCAAAAAACGGCATAGTATAGCAAGGCATAAAAAGTCATAAAAACCTCATAGTATAGTAGGGAATAAAAAGTCATAAAAACGACATAGTATTGTAAGGCATAAAAAGTCATAGTATCGTAAGTCATAAAAAGTTATAAAAATTACATAATATAGTAAGGCATAAAAAGTGATAGTATAGTAAGGCATAAAAAGTCATAGTATAGTAAGTCATAAAAAGTCATAAAAATGACATGGTATAGTAAGGCATAAAAAGTCATAGTATAGTAAGGCATAAAAAGTCACAGTATAGTAAGGCATAAAAAGTCAAAAAAAAGTCATAGTATAGTAAGGCATAAAAAGTCATAAAAATGATATGGTATAGTAAGGCATAAAAAGTCATAGTATAGTAAGGTGTAAAAAGTCATAAAAACATCATAGTATAGTAAAGCAAAAAAAGGTCAGTATAGTAAGGCATAAAAACTAATAGTATAGTAAGGCATAAAAAGTCATAAAAACGACATAGTATAGTAAGGCATAAAGAGTCATAAAAATGTCCTATTATAGTAAGACATAAAAAGTCATAAAAACAACATAGTATAGTAAGTCCAAAAAACGTCATAGTATAGTAAGGCATA
>NW_019506626.1:0-847 GCF_002814215.2 Seriola lalandi dorsalis
GAAAACGTGAAAAAATATCATAGTATAGTAAGGCATAAAAATGTCAAAAAATATCATAGTATAGTGAGGCATAAAAACATCAAAAAACGTCATAGTATAGTAAGGCATAAAAATTTCAAAAAAAATATCAGAATAGTAAGGCATAAAAACTTTAAAAAATATATCATAGTATAGTGAGGCATAAAAACATCAAAAAACGTCATAGTATAGTAAGGCATAAAAATTTCAAAAAAAATATCAGAATAGTAAGGCATAAAAACTTAAAAAAATATATCATAGTATAGTAAGGCATAAAAAGGTGAGAAAAATGTCATAGTATAGTAAGGCATAAAAAGGTGAAAAAACGTAAGGCATAAAAAGGTGAAAAAAATATCATAATATAGTAAGGCATAAAAACGTCAAAAAAATATCATAGTATAGTAAGGCATAAAAACGTCAAAAAAAATCATAGTATAGTAAGGCATAAAAAGGTGAAAAAACGTAAGGCATAAAAAGGTGAAAAAAATATCATAGTATAATAAGGCATAAAAAGGTGAAAAAAATATCATAGTATAATAAGGCATAAAAAGGTGAAAAAACGTCATAGTATTGTAAGGCATAAAAAAGTCATCATATAATAAGCTATAAAAAGGTGAAAAAACGTCATAGTTTAGTAAGGCATGAAAATGTGAAAAAAACGTCATAGTATAGTAAGGCATAAAAAAGTGAAAAAACGTCATAGTATAGTAAGGCATAAAAAGGTCATAGTATAGTAAGGCATAAAAAGGTGAAAAAACGTAAGGCATAAAAAGGTGAAAAAAATATAGTATAATAAGGCATAAAAAGGTGAAAAAAATATCATAGTATA
>NW_019506627.1:0-1026 GCF_002814215.2 Seriola lalandi dorsalis
ATAGTATAGTAAGGCATAAAAAGTCATAAAAAAGTCACAGTATAGTAAGGCATAAAAAGTCATAAAAAGTCATAAAAAAGTCATAGTATAGTAAGGCAAAAAAAGTCATAATATACTAAGATATAAAAAGTCATAAAAAAGTCAATATACTAAGGCATAAAAAGTCATAAAAAAGTCATAGTATAGTAAGGCCAAAAAAGTCATAAAAAAGTCATAGTATAGTAAGGCATAAAAAGTCATAATATAGTAAGGCATAAAAAGTTATAAAAAAGTCATAATATACTAAGGCATAAAAAGTCATAAAAAAGTCATAGTATAGTAAGGCAAAAAAAGTCATAATATAGTAAGGCATAAAAAGTCATAAAAAAGTCATAGTATAGTAAGGCAAAAAGAGTCATAATATAGTAAGGCATAAAAAGTCATAATATACTAAGGCCTAAAATGTCATAAAAAGTCATAATATAGTAAGGCATTAAAAGTCATAAAAAAGTCATAGTATAGTAAAGCATAAAAAGTCATAAAAAAGTCATAGTATAGTAAAGCATAAAAAGTCTTAAATAAGTAATTGTGTACTAAGGCATAAAAAGTCATAATATATCAAGGCATAAAAAGTCATAAAAAAGTCATAATATAGCAAGGCATAAAAAGTCATAAAAAAGTCATAATATAGCAAGGCATAAAAAGTCATAAAAATGTCATAGTATAGCAAGGCATAAAAAGTCATAAAAAAGTCATAGTATAATAAGGCATAACAAGTCATAAAAAAGTCATAGTATAGTAAGGCACAAAAAGTCATAAAAAAGTCATAATATACTAAGGCATAAAAAGTCTTAAAAAAGTCATAGTATAAAAAGTCATAAAAAGTCATAATATAGTAAGGCATAGTAAGGCATAAAAAGTCATAATATAGTAAGGCATAAAAAGTCATAAAAAAGTCATAATATAGTAAGGCATAAAAAGTCATAAAAAAGTCATAATATACTAAGGCATAAAAAGTCATAAAATAGTAAGGCATAAAAAGTCATA
>NW_019506628.1:0-595 GCF_002814215.2 Seriola lalandi dorsalis
TATATATATATATATATATATATATATATAGAGCCGGAGCACAACACAATGTTACAATGTTTGACAATGGAAGAACAAGGAATTGGACGGGGTCAACAGCCAGAGAGAAGAAGAAGAGGAAGAGGAGTGAGGCTGTGTGTCGGAGGAGTTGGGAGGCAAAACAGAGGAAGAGGCAGACGAGGCCTTTCTGTATCACAATGACATGGTCTGTCAACAAATTACAGGACAAACAGTAAAAGTGTAAATGTGAATCTTGTCCAGTCTCTTGCAATCAATACACTAACTTACAATTTACAATAAGTGTCATCAAAACTTGAGCCATAGTTTACATCAGAACATCCCTCCAGAGTAAACTGTTATATTGACAACACGACTAAGCAATCTGACTCTTATCCGTAAACAATAACACAAGGACTTTTCATCTGATGGCAGTGACATGTTCATTGACACAGATATTTACTTTTGAGAGATGAACTAAGGATTGTGAGCAAGGGACTGGCTTTTGCAGGTAATCCATGGTGTTTTGCTATTTGTACCAATTGTTTTGAGAAATTCACTTACTGTTTTGCAAATGTCGAGGATGATTCGAGAAATG
>NW_019506629.1:0-2208 GCF_002814215.2 Seriola lalandi dorsalis
TATGACATTTTATGCCTCTCTATACTATGATGTTTTTTGACGTTTTTATGCCTTACTATACTATGACGTTTTTTGACATTTTATGACATACTATACTATCACATTTTTATGACATTTTATGCCTCACCATACTATGATATTTTTATTCCTTACTATAATATGACGTTTAATCAGGTTTTTATGCTTTGCTATACTATGACATATTTATGACATTTTATGACTTATTATACTATGACGTTTTTATGACATTTTATGCCTTACGTTACTATGACGTTTTTATCACATTTTATGCCTTACTATACTATGACATATTTATGACATTTTATGCCTTACTATACTATGACGTTTTTATGACATTTTATGCCTTACTATACTATGACGTTTTTTGACATTTTATGCCTTAATATGCTGTGATGTTTTTTGTCGTTTTTATGCCTCACTATACTATCACATTTTTATGACATTTTATGCCTCACCATACTATGATATTTTTATTCCTGACTATAATATGACGTTCTATCAAGTTTTTATGCTTTGCTTTACTATGACATTTTTTGACGTTTTCATGCCTTACCATAGTATCACGTTTTTATGACATTTTATGCCTTACCATACTATGACATATTTATGACATTTTATGCCTTACTATACTATGACATTTTTGTGACATTTTATGCCTCACCATACTATGATATTTTTATTCCTTACTATAATATGACGTTTAATCAAGTTTTTATGCTTTGTTATACTATGACATATTTATGACATTTTATGACTTACTATACTATGATGTTTTTATTACATTTTATGCCTTACGTTACTATGACGTTTTTATGACATTTTATGCCTTACTATACTATAACGTTTTTTGACGTTTTTATGCCTTACTATACTATGACATATTTATGACATTTTATGCCTAACTATACTATGATGTTTTTATGACATTTTATGCCTTACTATACTATGATGTTTTTATGACATTTTATGCCTTACTATACTATGACATTTTTATGACATTGTATGCCTTACTATACTATGTTTTTTGACATTTTTATGCCTTACTATACTATGACATTTTTATGACATTTTATGCCTCACCATACTATGATATTTTTATTCCTGACTATAATATGACGTTCTATTAAGTTTTGATGCTTTGCTATACTATGACATTTTTTGACGTTTTCATGCCTTACCATAGTATCACGTTTTTATGACATTTTATGCCTTACTATACTATGACATATTTATGACATTTTATGCCCTACTATACTATGACGTTTTTATGACATTTTATGCCTTACTATACTATGACGTTTTTATGACATTTTATGCCTTACTATACTATGACGTTTTTTGACATTTTATGCCTTACTATACTATGATGTTTTTTGACGTTTTTATGCCTTCCTATACTATGACATTTTTATGACATTTTATGCCTAACTATACTATGATGTTTTTATGACATTTTATGCCTTACTATACTATGACGTTTTTTGTGACGTACTACACTATGATGTTTTCATGATATTTTATGCCTTTCTATACTATGATGTTTTTTGACGTTTATATGCCTTCCTATACTATGACATTTTTATGACATTTTATGCCTAACTATACTATGATGTTTTTATGACATTTTATGCCTTACTATACTATGACGTTTTTTGTGACGTACTACACTATGACGTTTTTATGACATTTTATGCCTAACTATACTATGACGTTTTTTGACATTTTATGACATACTATACTATGACATTTTTATGACATTTTATGCCTCACGTTACTATGACGTTTTTATGACATTTTATGCCTTACTATACTATGACGTTTTTATGACATTGTATGCCTCACTATACTATAAGGTTTTTAGGACATTTTATGCCTTACTATACTATATTTTTTGAAATTTTTATGCCATACTATATACTATGACATTTTTATGACATTTTATGCCTCACCATACTATGATATTTTTATTCCTGACTATAATATGACGTTCTATCAAGTTTTTATGCTTTGCTATACTATGACATTTTTTGACGTTTTCATGCCTTACCATAGTATCACGTTTTTATGACATTTTATGCCTTACCATACTATGACATATTTATGACATTTTATGCCTTACTATACTATGACATATTTATGACATTTTATGCCTTACTATACTATGACGTTTTTATGACATTTTATGCC
>NW_019506630.1:0-755 GCF_002814215.2 Seriola lalandi dorsalis
ACTGTGACGTTTTGTGCCTGACTATACTATGACGTTTTTTGCCATTTTTATGCTCTACTAGAATATGACTTTTTTGGGCATTTTTATGCCTTACTATACTGTGACGTTTTGTGCCTGACTATACTATGACGTTTTTTGCCATTTTTATGCCTTACTATACTATGACGTTTTTTGAAATTTTATGCCATTCTATACTATGACGTTTTTTGCCAGTTTTATGCCGTATTATACTATAATGTTTTTTTGAAATTTTATGCCATACAATACTATGACGTTTTTTGACATTTTTATGCCATACAATACTATGACGTTTTTTGACAATTTTATGCTCTACTATAATATGACATTTTTTGAAATTTTATGCCTTACTATACTGTTACGTTTTGTGCCTTACTTTACTATGACGTTTTTTGCCATTTTTATGCCGTATTATACTATGATGTTTTTTTTTTTTTTTTATGCCATACAATACTATGACGTTTTTTGACATTTCTATGCTCTACTATACTATGACGTTTTTTGCCCTTTTTATGCCTTATTATACTATGACGTTTTTTGAAATTTTATGCCATACTATACTATGACTTTTTTTTGCCATTTTTATGCTCTACTATAATATGTATTTTTTGGGCATTTTTATGCCTTACTATACTGTGACGTTTTGTGCCTGACTATACTATGACGTTTTTTGCCATTTTTATGCCTTACTATACTATGACGTTTTTTGAAATTTTATGCCATACTATACTATGACG
>NW_019506631.1:0-662 GCF_002814215.2 Seriola lalandi dorsalis
CTTATGTGTGGATGAGTGGGAGACGTCATTTGATCCGGCTGATTAGTGGATTTAATGTCACAGGGTGTACTGTACTGATGATGACTGAAGACCTGTGTGTGTGTGTGTGTGTGTGTGTGTGTGTGTGTGTGTGTGTGTATGTGTGTGTATGTGTGTGTATGTGTGTGTATGTGTGTGTATGTGTATGTGTGTATGTGTGTATGTGTGTGTGTTCGCTCCAAGAGTGGAGTTTTCTTCTGATCACAGGTTACTACCTCGTGATTTATATAAGGGCTACTTCTGCGTCTTTACATGTTAAGTAAACCATTGTTTTTATTAATTTTCAATTAATCTTAATGAATAATTCTATGAAAATCATCTTCTTAGATTAAATTAATAGTATTGTAATAGAAAAAAAAGAAATGAGAAACTATCAATTTAGTGTAGGATCTGTTCCATGTATCCATGCGTGTCATCCATCATTACACACTCTTAGAGTCCTCGGTTACATTAATGTGCTCTCACCAGTCGGAGCGATGAATGCCATCAGGAGGTTGCTGCGGTGGCTGGTAGGGGGGCTTTGCGGAGAGTTACTCCTTCGCTGAGCAGCTCCTCAGGGCTGTCTCCTTAAAGAGAGATCTGGGACAGATCCTATAATGAAAACTCACCATGAGGCCGATCAG
>NW_019506632.1:0-470 GCF_002814215.2 Seriola lalandi dorsalis
GGCATTGGTGAAATATGAATTTGGAGTTTTGTTTTTGAGTTACTTTATTGATAAGAGTTAATTTAAAAGGGAGTTTTTTTTATATAGTTTTTTAAGTTTTCTGTGTGGAGTAGGAAAAGGATAATAAATGAGATATACATGTATGTGTGTGAGTAAAAAAGTAAGTAATAAGTATGTAAAACAATAATTTTGAAATAAGAAACATTGTCAGGAAAGATTTTCTGTAAGAAAATTACAAAATACAGATTTTGTATGTTATTTTCATGTTTTTTATTTTATTTTATTTTATTTATTTATTTTTTTGTTGAATAGTTTTTATTTAGTAATGTGGGAGATTTTTTGGGGGGTTTTTTGTTATGTAAATAACCAAATAATGATTGAATGAATGTCATTGATTTTCTGAGCTTGTAGCATGTATGCAAAATGTATTTTCAAACAAAATATATTTTCATAATAAAAGATAAAAAAAA
>NW_019506633.1:0-869 GCF_002814215.2 Seriola lalandi dorsalis
TTGTTTCCTTGCCATACTATGACGTTATTATGACCTTTAATGCATTAATATGCTATGACGTTTTTTTGACATTTTATGCCATAGTATACTATGACGTTTTTTGGTATTTTTATGCCATACTACACTATGACGTTTTTTGGCATTTTTATGACTTACTTTACTTTGTTTCTTGTTTCCTTGCCATACTATGATGTTATTATGACCTTTAATGCATTAATATACTATGACATTTTTTTTGACATTTTATGCCATAGTATACTATGACGTTTTTTGGCATTTTTATGCCATACTACACTATGACGTTTTTTGGCATTTTTATGACTTACTTTACTTTGTTTCTTGTTTCCTTGCCATACTATGACGTAATTATGACCTTTAATGCATTAATATACTATGACGTTTTTTTGACATTTTATGCCATAGTATACTATGACGTTTTTTGGTATTTTTATGCGATACTACACTATGACATTTTTTGGCAATTTTATGACTTACTTTACTTTGTTTCTTGTTTTCTTGCCATACTATGACGTTATTATGACCTTTAATGCATTAATATACTATGACGTTTTTTTGACATTTTATGCCATACTACACTATGACGTTTTTTGGCATTTTTATGACTTACTTTACTTTTTTTCTTGTTTCCTTGCCATACTATGACGTTATTATGACCTTTAATGCATTAATATACTATGACGTTTTTTTGACATTTTATGCCATAGTATACTATGACGTTTTTTGGCATTTTTATGCCATACTACATTATGACGTTTTTTGGCATTTTTATGACTTAATTTACTTTGTTTCTTGTTTCCTTGCCATACTATGATGTTATTATGACCTTTAATGCATTAATATACTATGAC
>NW_019506634.1:0-790 GCF_002814215.2 Seriola lalandi dorsalis
AAAGTCATAAAAAAGCCATGGTATAGTAAGGCATAAAAAAGTCATAGTATAGTAAGGCATAAAACCTCAATACAAAAAGTCATAGCATAGTAAAGCATAAAAAAGTCATAGTATAGTAAGGCATAAAAAATTCATAGTATATTAATGGCATAAAAAGGCATAGTATAGAAAGGCATAAAAAGTCATAAAAAAAGTCACAGTATAGTAAGGCATAAAAAGTCATAGTTTAGTTAGCCATAAAAAGTCATAGTATAGTAAGCCATAAAAAGGTCATAGTATAGTAAGGCATAAAACCTCAATAATAAAAGTCATAGTATAGTAAAGCATAAAAAAGTCATAGTATAGTAAGGCATAAAAAAGTCACAGTATAGTAAGGCATAAAAAGTCATAGTTTAGTAAGCCATAAAAAGTCACAGTATAGTAAGGCATAAAAAGTCATAGTTTAGTAAGCCATAAAAAGTCATTCAAAAACTCATGGTATAGTAAGGCATAAAAAGTCATAGTATAGTAAGGCATAAAGTCATATATAGTAAGGCATAAAAAAATCATTAAAAAGTCATAGTATAGTAAGCCATAAAAGAAATCATAGTATAGTAAGGCATGAAAAGTCATAAAAAAGTCATAGTATAGTAAGGCATAAAAAAAGTCATAGTATATTAAGGCATAAAAAGTCATAAAAAAGTCATATTATAGTAAGGCATAAAAAGTCACAGTATGGTAAGGCATAAAAAGTCATAGTTTAGTAAGCCATAAAAAAGTCATAGTATAGTAAGCCATAAAAAGGTCATAG
>NW_019506635.1:0-1179 GCF_002814215.2 Seriola lalandi dorsalis
AGTATACTAATCCATGAGATATCACAAAAGATTGTCCATTAGGCATAAAATGTCATGAAAAAATCAAAGTATAGTAATGCAAAAAAATGTCAAAAAACGTAATCATATAGCGTGACTTGAATATGTCAAAAAATGTCATTGTATAGTATGGCATAAAATGTCACAAAAACATAATAGTATATAAAGGCATGAAAGGTCATAAAAACGTCACAGTATACTAAGGCATAAAAATGGCAAAAAACGTCATAGTATGGTCAGGCACAAAACGTCACAGTATAGTAAGGCATAAAAATGCCAAAAAACTTCATTGTATACTATTGCGTGAAAATGTCAAAAAACGTCATAGTATTGTCAGGCATAAAAATGCCAAAAAGCATCATAGGACAGTAAAGCCCCAAACCAGGGATTGAACCCATGACCTTGCCAGTGTGAGGCAGCAGTCCTGACCATTGTACAACAATACTTCTACATCAGAAGTTCATAGTATATCAAGGTATTAAGGATATTTTAGTATACTAAGCCATGATATATCACAAAAGATTGTCCATTAGGCATAAAATGTCATGAAAACATAATTGTATAGTAAGACATATAAATATCAAAAATCATCATAGTATAGGATGGCGCAAAAATGTCACAGTATATAAAAGCCTGAAACCAGGGTTTGAACCCTTGCCCTTCTCAGTGTGAGAGAATAGTCCTAACCATTCTACCACCATGCTGCTGCATTATGAACGCCTTGTATAGAAAGGTATATAAAATATCAGTATACTACTCCGTGACATATCATAAAAAATCATAGTATTGTGAGGCATTAAATATTATAGTATAGTAAGGCATAAAAATGGAAAAACAATTCATCGTATACTGTGGTGTGAAAATATCAAAAAGCATCATAAGAGAGTAAAGCCCCAAACTAGGGTTTGAACCCATGACCTTCTCATTGTGAAGCAACAATCCTAACCATTGTACCACGATGCTACTGCATCAAACTTTAATGGTATAGCAAGATATTAAGAATATCTTAGCATACTAATCCATGATATATCATAAAAGGTTATTGTCCATTAGGCATAGAATGTCATGAAAACATCATTGTATAGTAGGGCATAAAAATGTCAAAAAACATCATAGTTTAGGATGGCGCAAAAATGTCACAGCATATAAAAGCCTAAAAAC
>NW_019506636.1:0-603 GCF_002814215.2 Seriola lalandi dorsalis
AATACACTGTAATACACTGTAATATACAGTAATATACAGTAATACACTGTAATACACTGTAATATACAGTAATATACAGTAATATACAGTAATATACAGTAATACACTGTAATATACAGTAATACACAGTAATACACTGTAATACACTGTAATACACTGTAATATACAGTAATACACAGTAATATACAGTAATATACAGTAATATACAGTAATATACAGTAATATACTGTAATACACTGTAATATACAGTAATATACAGTAATACACTGTAATATACAGTAATATACAGTAATACACTGTAATACACTGTAATATACAGTAATATACAGTAATATACAGTAATATACTGTAATACACAGTAATACACTGTAATACACTGTAATATACAGTAATATACAGTAATACACTGTAATACACTGTAATATACAGTAATATACAGTAATATACAGTAATATACAGTAATACACTGTAATATACAGTAATATACAGTAATACACTGTAATATACAGTAATACACTGTAATACACTGTAATATACAGTAATATACAGTAATATACAGTAATATACAGTAATATACAGTAATATACTGTAATACACTGTAAT
>NW_019506637.1:0-682 GCF_002814215.2 Seriola lalandi dorsalis
TCTTCCTATACCATGACGTATTTATACCTTACTATACTATGACCTTTTTTTGATGTTTTCATGCTTTATTATACTATGTAATTTTTTTGCTTTTTTTGCCATACTATACTATGTCGTTTTTTTCACTTTCTAGGCCTAACTATACTATGTCTTTTTTTTTACTTTTAAGGTCTTCCTATACCATGACGTATTTATACCTTGTTATACTATGACGTTTTTTTTATGTTTTCATGCTTTATTATACTATGTAATTTTTTCACTTTTTTCAACATACTATACTATGACGTTTTTTCATGCCTAATTACATTATATCGTTTTTGTTTTTATCATACTATGACGTTTTTATACCTTACTTTACTATGACGTCTTTATACCTTAGTATACTATGACATTTTTTGATGTTTTTATGCCTTTTTACACTGTCATTTTTTCAAATTTTTTGCCATACTATACTATGTCATTTTTTTCACTTTTTAGGCCTAACTATACTGTCATTTTTTTTTACTTTTAAGGTCTTCCTATACCATGACGTATTTATACCTTACTATACTATGACCTTTTTTTTTATGTTTTCATGCTTTATTATACTATGTAATTTTTTCACTTTTTTTCACCGTACTGTACTATGACGTTTTTTCATGCCTAATTACACTATATCGTTTTTTTTTTATCATACTATACT
>NW_019506638.1:0-585 GCF_002814215.2 Seriola lalandi dorsalis
ATGGTATAGTAAGGCAAAAAAATGTCAAAAAACGTCAAGACAAAGAAAAGTCAGTATAGTAAGGCAAAAAAAAGTCATAGTATAGCAAGGCAAAAAAAATTCAAAAAAAGTCATTATAGTTAGGCAAAAAAATGTCAAAAACCGTCATAGTGTAGTAAGGCAAAAAAAAGTCAGTATAGTAAGGCAAAAAAAGTCATAGTATATCAAGGCAAAAAAATGTCAAAAACCATCATAGTATTGTATGGCAAAGAATTTAAAAAAAAAAGTCATTGTATATTAAGGCTAAAAAAGTCATAGTATAATAAGGCAAAAAAATATCAAAAACCATCATAGTATTGTAAGGCAAAAAATGAAAAAAAAAAGTCATTGTATAGTAAGGCAAAAAACGTCATAGTACAGTAAGGCATAAAAAAGTCAGTATAGTAAGGCAAAAAAAAAGTCAAGAAACGTCATAGTATAGTTAGGAAAAAAAATGTCAAAAACCGTCATAGTATAGTAAGGCAAAAAAAAGGCAGTATAGTAAGGTAAAAAAAAGTCATAGTATAATAAGGCAAAAAAATGTCAAAAACCATCATAGTATTGTAT